>NC_061113.1:26472719-26561252 GCF_002878395.1 Capsicum annuum | reverse complement strand
ATATATATATATATATATATATTTGTGCGTGTTGTGCTGATACAGGTAATTAGACCCATCTATATGCAACGAAGTGCTGTCCAAATTTTTGGTGACATATAATTGAAAGTACAGGTATTTGAACGGGTTCTCCCGGGCCTTTTCGGCTTTGGGTGCCAGTCCGGCCCGATGGGATTTTGGGGTGTGACAACTTAAGAAAGGTTTCTTTCATATACCAGTGATTTACATGCTGATTAGGATCTTCATTCAAGTAATAATAAGCATAAATGACATGAGGACAAGGAATACCTCTTAACATCCATAACCTACAATCACAATACTTCTTGTCCAAGTGAACAACAAAAGTGTAACCCCCATCCCCAATTTCAAAACCATTAACTGCATTCCATAGTACTCTACACTTATTTGAATATTCCTTGTTAGCTTCTAAAATAGTTCTTGCCATAGGTGTAATGTCTGAAATTTATGTTTCTACAAATTTGATCATATCTACATGTCTATTCCTCCCTTTATGTCTGATATCCTTTAACATTATGATGATGGACTTATGTCTAGCAGTTAAGATCCAAGAATTGAAAGTCCCACACATATTATTTTTTACAATATCACATTTGGAATGTGTTTTGAAATATGTCATACACCAAGAAGAATGAGAATTAACCAACATGTCCTCAATTATTTCTTTCTTACCCCGCCTTGACATTACTTGCATCTCCTCTCTAAACTTTACTTCAAAACTTGCTTTTGCACATCTTCAAAATTGTTTCCTTATCTCTCCTCTCCAGTGCACATGTCAATTGCTCCAAATATGTCTAGCACACATTCTTCTCTCAGCATTTGGTAACAGATCCATCAAAACAAGAACAAAACCTTGTAATAAGTATTAAGTATTATTAAAATAGGAATATTATTAGAAAATAAAGTCAAGTAATGAGAAAAATAATTAAGTAGTGGTACCTTTTGTTGGTCTGACATTACAGTCAAGCCTTCACCAATTTCTAGATTTAGATCAATAATCAGATACCTTATGAACCAGTCCCAGCTATGTTTTGTTTTAGTATCCACAACTGCCCATGCAATAGGATACATTTGATTGTTGCCTTTTTCCCCACAAAAACCAACCACTCACCCTTACAAGCTCCTTTGAGAATGCATCCATCAAAATCAATAATTTTCCTACACCCATCTAACCATCCTTGCTTGAAGGCATGAAAGCACACATAAAAATAAACAAAGAGGTTCTTCCCTGGTTCATCTTCTTTATCAATTTTTATCCAACAAGAACTTCCAGGATTTGTTGTCTTGATCATATCTGCATAGTCACATAATCTGACAAATTCCGGCTTCCAATCTCTCATATTCTCCCTCTTAACAATCTGTTTAGCCCTATAACAAATAGTTTTACCTACATAAAGACCCAACAATTCTCTTACCAAATCCTGACTAAATCCTAATGTTTGGCTGAGAAAGTCCTTGAACTTTCTAGCAACCAGCTTTAAATCACACATCTTGCTCTTGTTTAGGGGTATACACTTGTGAATAGGGTTATAGTTCTTAGCAATAAAATCACCTGAATCCCTATCAGTAGAAGCAAATAGCAACCGATTGTAATTAGTTGCAATGCACTTCACCCTTATTCTATGTTTTCATTAGGTTTTAACTTCAACTGTCTTCTCTACTCTACAACATAATCTGCAATAGCTTTTCTAGACTGTTTTGCACCCTAAAATATCATTCCAAGCTCAAACACAAAAACCTCACAATTTTCATCATACCTAGTTTTCTTGCTTTTCCTTCTTCTAGGTAGATCTACTCCTCTAACAACATCTACTTCTATCTCTTCATTGTCTTTACTCCAACAATCAGAACTATCAAGATATTTCTCATCTCCACCCAACTTTTCAGAATATTTGGTAGCCTTATTTTTACCAATATCCCCAAAGCCTTTATCTATACAACCAATAACTCTCACTGGTATTTCTCCAGTTTCAACAACCTTTTTTCTTACTTTTTGGTTTCTTTCTTTATTGTTAGCTTTGTTGTTAGCTTTGTTTTTCCTTCTTTCTTATCTAAAAGACCTCAACTCCTCATCAACATCTGAGTCATCTTCTGAAGGAATATCTCCAAGATCTGAATCACTACTCAAGTAATCTAATAACTCACTTGCTAGCCTATTAACATCTTCTACATAATATCTTGTACATTAGCCTCATCACCTCCTTCTACACCAAGATCTTCTAGGTTAACATCTTCTACATGGATATCTTCTACATCAGCCTTATCACATCCTTCTACACCAACATCTTCTACACGGTCCTCCCTCTCTTTACCTAAGTTAACATTCTGTATCTCAACATCTTCTAGGTTAAAATCTTCTAGATCAGCCTCCCCCCTTCATTTACTCCAGTAGATTTCCTCTCTATGTTAGCACTATCATCAACACCAACACTTTCTTTTTCTAGGTCTGCACACTCAATAATATCAGGTATAGGTAAAAAATTAGTGGGACCATCAGGATCAAGCATTGGTTTATCTAAAATATAATAGACATAAAAATCAATAGAGTCCTCATGTTTTAAGTCTTTAACTAGTTCAATGAGATGTCTCTCACTTTTAACCAAGTTAAATTGTTTAGTTACTGCATCTTGATGATAAAACCCCCAACAGTTTACCCTAATTCTTTAGTATAAAATAGCAATTCCAGTATGGAAAAATGGTCCTTGTCAATGTACCTTAGCTTTGGCACACAACTTGCAACATATGTAGGGACACCCGTATTGAAAAAGGATCCCCCATAGTGAAATTTTGTGAAAATTATCTCCATTTGTTACGTCACCTACAACAAAGGGTAAAAATTCAAAGTTATTTAATAGAATATACCCAAAGTACACACCAATAAGCTAAAATCTACAACCTTTAATGCATGTTAAGAAAGAGAAGGAATATTCTCAAAATCACAGTTGTAACAGTGAAATTTCAAAACTCTAAAAACTAAAATATGCTAAAATTCAACAAAATTTAACAAATATAAATCATAATAACACTTACACGAGGAAGATCTGAGGAAAATCCCCAAATTTGTCCTTCGAGTTGAGTAGAATTTTGGTTAAATTAGGATTAATTTAGGGTTATCGAAGAGAGAGAGTTAACGAGGAGAGAGAAAGTACCGTCCAAATGATTTTTTGTCCATTTAAAATGTTACAAGTATATGTAGATTTAGTTTATACACGTGGAGAGTTTTAAGTAGAACAACTTTTCACATTAGCGGCGTTTGGAAACACGCGCATGGAAGCTGATGAGAATAGGAAAAAAAGTGTCCAATTGGATCAAAATTTGGGGGGTTTAAGGGTCTGATAGGTACAAGTCTTAGTTGAGGGGTCTAAGTGAATTTTCGAAACAAGTTTGAGAGTCTGTCGATAACTTTGGCCTTTTTTTATCTATCAGCTAAAAACATAAAATGTGTGCAACACATACGCGACGATGTAGTAAAATGACTACCTAAATGATGATATTTGGCATTGAATTAAAAAAAAATATTAAAAATAAATTATAGGAAGACAAAGAAACGAAAAATATTTTAAATTATCACCTAATTTAAAAAGTATTTCTAATATATATTTATATTCTATTTTCTAAATTGAAAAACACATCATCCACCTAACCTATCCTCCCTTTTATTCGTACCCCATTAGCACCGTAATTGTCATTTTCCTTAACCTTACCTTCTTCCTCACACATCAATGATTAATTCAACCTACAGGAAGTAATAAACAAAGATTCTTTTGATATATTTTTTTCTTCTTCTTTGTGTTGTGAATTTTTAGATGAATTCTTTAACAATTTTGAAGCAAATAATTTCAGATTCATATTAATCTAGTAGAAAAAAAATAAAGTTTTGCCTAAATTTTTTTTGACCTAATTTGATTTTTTTATTTTTATGAATTTCTCTTTTATAGCCTAAAATCTTTGTCAGTGAACTTTTTTTGATTTTTCTATTTTGTCATTTGTTAATTGGTGTTTTCCCGGTGAGGATAACAACGAAAATAATAATGGCATTGGTGGTGATGAATACTGATAGGGAGAAATAATAAGGCCAATAGGAGAAAAGGGGTGTGGCAGGACGATGAAGAGGGTATTTGGCCGGTGAAAATTTTGCACAACAGTTAGGGTCGATGGAGTTGAGGAAGACAATGCCAATGATTTTTTTTATATCTAAAATTTGGGTTTTTTATTATTGGACATGTCAGCAAAAAGTGTTTAATAGTACATGTTTTGAATAGTTGAAGTGTTACACGATAAGTCACATCACTATCGATATTTAAAAGTGTTCCTCTTAGGAGAGCCTGTGGAGGAGAGCCTGTGTTTAATAGGTACCTGCTTTCAATAATTGAAGTGTTCAATAGGTATTACCCTTTTTTTCAGGTCTCTAAGTTAAATTTTCAAATAACTTTAAAGGGATGATGATGATTTAAGCTTGTTTAAATAGTGTTAGTGTAGTGTCGAGTAAATTCCCTGAATGATCATCCATGTTTGGAAAATTGACTACAAATATTATTTTTGTTTTATTTAAAAAAAGAATATCATTCAACTTTTCTTATTTTTCTTAAACTATACTTAACACCTCAAAATCTTTCTCTCTCCTACTTAGAATGTCATGTCATTATTTTTTTTTTTTATAATGTATAACTTATCAAACTTATTTAACTAAAGGTTTATCCTAAACTTTTTTTTTTTTAAAAAATTACACATGATATATTAATTATTGAAGATTAATTTAATTACACCAAAAGCTTGGGTTATTTTATTTGATATGTACTACTCAAATTTTTTTTATTTAATTATTTATTTCACACGTAATAATAGTTTTAAAATACAAGTACTTATACAAATTGGTACAATAATTTTTTCTGTCGTTTATTTTATATACTAAAAATTCTTAAAATGTAAAAGAAATAAAACGATGGATTTCATATTTTAGACATTAAATTTGTCATATACATGAGAATAAAAGAATAATATCCCCTTTTTTGAAGGAAAGAAAAATTACGTAGTCTTGAAACAAATAAACTTTTTTTAAGAAATATTAACAAAATGATACCTTCTTCAGTACTATTACAAATAAATTTTTACAATATTACTCAATCAATTATTCTTTACTTTTGATAGATTTAGAATGAAGCATGGGTATACAGTAGCATTTAATTGTATAATAAAATAAAATATAAATATAATGATCACAAAAAACAGTAAAGAAACTAAATTAAAAATTATAATTTCTTTTCTAAATTTTATGTCTTATCTTACGGATTTACTTGTTTTATTTATGAACAATTACTTGTAAAAAATTTGCAAGGAAAAAAATCTTCTTTTCACTATATATTTATCAAAAATTTTCTTGCATAATAATTTGCAAGTAATCTATGTCTAAATTAAATTTTTCAGGTAATACTACATATTAAAATTTTCTTATTGAATTTTTTTTGGTAACAAAAAATACCGTAGATTTGCCATCAATGTTTTTAAATAATAAATTATATTTTTTTATTCTCTATTACTCTATATTTGTAGGTAATATAATATCTTTGGATTATATTAATCCCAAAATTCTTTTGTATAACTCAAAAAAGTGGATTTTATTCTTTTATTCTCATATAAATAAAAAATTTAATTTCTAAAATATAAATCCGTTGTTTTTATTTCTTTTTACATTTTAAGAATCTTTAATATATAAAATAAATAACAACAAAAAATTAAATGAGTATCATTTTTTATAAGTACTTGAGTTTTAAATATTATTAAGTGTTGAAATAAATAAGTAAATAAAATTTTTTTTGAAAAGTACATATCAAATAAAATAATTCACGTTTCTGTGTAATTAAATTAATCTTCAATGATTAATATATCATGTGTAATTTTTTTTAAAGAAAGAATTAGGCTAAAACTTTAGTTAAATAAGTTAAATACATCTATTTAACTAAAAAAGAAAGAAATTTTAATGACATGACATTTCAAGTAGGAGAGAGAAAGTTTTGGAGGTGTTAAGTATATTTTAAGAAAAATAGAAAGAGTTGGATGATATTCTTGTCCTAAATGAAACAAAAGTGATATTTGTAGGCAATTTTCCAAACATGGGTGACCATCTAGGAAATTTACTGTGTAGTGTCGCATGAATCGATTCAAACATGTCATTAGGCGTGTTTGCGGTTTGATTTGAGTCTATGGTTAAAATTAATAATTTAATTGATTTTTAGTTATTAATATTAAAACAAATCAAATATAATATACATTTATTAATTTGATCATTATGAATTTTAGTTCAATTTTGCTTGATTTTTCAATTTGTTTTTTGGAACCCTCAGGGAAACTCACAACTTCTATCACAGTCTCTATTCTTCGAGAGGAGCATTCTGTGGTGAGTACTTTGTGGTAATCCGTTTACTATGTAATAGCCCGCAAATCACACATGAGATATAAACCGCATCAAGCAAGCTCCACACGATGAGCTCACAACAGAGTGACAAATGGAGATTGAATTTGCTTCCTGGTCTCCCACATGAAAAATCCACATCCCAACACTTAATCATGCCCTTGTGGGTGATTATTTGAATTTTAATCATACATAAATATTTTTTTTCTTTTTTTGTCAATTGTTATTTTTTTAGCATTAAAACAAAATCAAGTATTATTGATTTTTAAAAATTTAAAAACAAACTGGTGTGAAACTCAGTATTTTGCCTTATACTAGGCCATCCTCTAAGTACTGAGCATAGGTCTCGTAGATCTTTATTTTCCACATACTTATTATGCACTTATCCACTTAGAGAGGTGGATCCAAAATTTATCGGTTTAGGACTCAGTATATTTCAAAAATTACGGATTCATATTTAACTAACATTTATTGTAAGTTTTAAAATTTCATAAATTTGTGCTTCACGAAAAATATTGAATTCAGATAAATTTGATATTGATATATTTCTCATGTATACACTTCCAAATTATTATATAATAATTTTTTTGTACTTTCACAATATAATTTCATTTGTAATCACTATTTGATAACAACAACATTAATATACCCAATAAAATCTTACATGTGAGGTCTGAGGAGGGTAAAATCTACGCAGATCTTACCACTACCTTAGAAAAGTAGAGAGGTTATTTTTGAGAGATTCTCGACTCAAATTTAGCAAATCCAGGTACAAAGAAGAGGATCACATTGAAGATAATATGGCAACGCAAAACAATTCAGAATCTATTATAAAAATAATATTCAATCACAAAATAATACATTAATGAAATACAATAAACAATAACAAAGACAGATATCTACAGCTGAACGATCCTACACTACTATACATTGAGTAGTGCACGACAATACTCCTACCCAACAACCCTTCTACTCTAATGCGCGTCCTCTACATCTCCATATCTAAGTTCATGTCCTCAGTTATCTAAATATGTGTCATGTCATATCTAATCACATCTCTCCAATACTTCTTCGACCTACCTCTGCCCCTCTTTGTACCCATTACATTCAACCTCTCGCACCTCCTCATTGGGGTGTCTGATCCTCGCCTCATCAGATGTCTAAACCATCTCAATCTCGTATTCCTCATCTTGTCCACTATAAAGGTCACTCGTATCTTATCTCGAATGGCCTCATTCTTGATTCTATCACACCTAGTATAACCATACATCCATCTCAATATTCTTATTTCTACGACATGCATCTTTTGAATATGAGAGTTTTTGACTGGCCAGCACTTTGTCCCATACAACATCGATCTAATCACCACTCTATAAAACTTAATTTTAAGTTTCAGTACTATCTTCTTATCACACAAGACTCAAGAGGCAAGCCTTCACTTCATTTACTATGCACCAACACGACAAGTTACATCACTATCGATATTTGAAAGTGCATGTTCCTTGTAAGGGAGCCTGTGTGTCCTGTCGCACTTCCACGCCTTTTTCCTATAGCTTTCATTGAATTTAACTTGCATTTCTAATATTCCTCAATTTTTTGGTCCTTCTTAACTTATACCCTTTATCTTTTAGACTTTGTCTCCACACAAAATAAATATATGGAGTAATTATTGTGGTATACCAAAATCGATATACCACAATAATGTCTCTTATGATATTTAAAAAAAATCAAATCAGACGAGATCTCTTTATGAATATCTGTTAGTTGTACTAATTGATTACTATTTTTTTTTATATCTATAAAAAATTGTATAATCCTGTCACTCTAACTAAAAAATTTCCAATGCATGAATTCTTCTTTGGGGCTCACATCCAAAACCTCATGTGACAGATCCAAATTATGAAAAAAAAAACAAAATCATTAATGAAATAAGAAAAGAAGAAAAAACTGAAAGTGAGAGGTAGGTTTGAGCGTGTTTGACAAAGAAAACATCGATTAGTTTGAGAAAAAGAAGATTTGGAAATCACGCAATTAAATATTGACGAGACAAACTAGGTGAACTTGAATTTATGATATTCAAGTTCGAAGTGTAAATTATTTAAATTCTCTTTCTTTCAATTTACTTATTTCAATATTTTTCTTAAATCTATTTAAATAATGTATCTTCTCACATTTAGTACTTCCCTATTCCTTTTTATATGCTCCTTTTGGATTGGACACCTCTTAAATTTTAAAAAATTAAAAATAATTTTATTAATAAATTTCTAATTAAATAAGTACTCCTTTATCTTTCAATATTAGTTAATGATCTTGGTAATTTGAACAAGGGTAGAGTAGAAAGATTTTAATCAAAATATTTTTGAAAAATTAAAGGAGCACTTATTTAGGAATATAAACACGACCCAAAAAGAGCTTATAAATAAAAATGGAGGGGGTATACTTTAATTTCAATGTATTTCTATTTTATTATTATTCAGGACAGATTCACCAAGCCTTCAAGAAAATTCATGCACAATTATGAAGAGTTAGATTGAGTGTTTTGTTTCGATCATCATATTAACACTTCACGAAAATTTTTAAGATATTTAAATGTTAGCTAACACGCGGTTGTCCAAGCTGTTTGCAAAAGCTAACTTTATTTGACTAATTTCAAAGAAAATGCATTGTTAAAAATTTACCTTAAAAGAGAAGTTAAAAGTATTTTGAAAAAAAATAACAAGAAAACCATTCATTTTAACTATTAAAGTTAGCAAATTCAATCCAAGAATTTGAAAAATAAGAAATTGAAGACGACAGTGACTAAATTTTTTCATAGGGACAAATTCAAGTGAAAATCAGCTTCAATAATTTGACAATAAACTATTTACTTGAGGAAAATATAACAACTCCTTGGGATTCAACTAAGTTGAATAAAAGTTGTTAGTGTCTAACAAATATGTATAAGAAAAAGAGGAGATTTGATTAAGATCGAACCAATTAATAATTTGGATAAATAATAAAAAATCACTAACTTTATTTTCTTTTATTACATAATATCTCAAATTCTCAAACTAATTACAAATGTTTCATATTTATAATTTCTCTTTTTATAATTTATATACATAATTTTACCTTCTCCTTCTCATGTTCTTTTATTTCCTCGTAAGATGCCTACTTCTCAAATCTCTATTTCTAATTCATAAATTAACTTTACCTTCTCCTTCTCACGTTCTTTTATTTCCTCGTAAGATGCCTACTTCTCAAATCTCTATTTTTAATTCATAAAAAAACCCTACAAAAAATAATCTTAAACCCTACCTGAAACTCCCTCACCCCTACCCCTATTTAGCCACCATGACTGATTCGTGTCTATATACGTATACAATATTTTTTGTTTGTATAGATGTTGTTTTGCTTGTCCATTCACTTTCACGGCTTTAAGTTTTTTGACCGCTTTTAGTTTCTTAGATCTTTAATATTTAAGCTTCTCTCTTTCTTCCCCTTTTTGATTTCTCTGTTGTTTTTATGCATACTTGTTCTTTGTGCTTCTCTGTCTGAAACTTTCACAATAAAGTTTGGATCACTGCTGGTGATATAATTTTTGTTAGAAGAAAAGAAAAAAAGGAAGAAAAGCAAAGTATAGAAAGTTATTGTTAATGTGATTTAAAAGTCCTTTCTCGACTTATGTATTAACTAAAGCTTGCAGGTAGCTTAGATGGAATCCACCTGTTGGCGATTCTGGTCCTCTACCACGATACAAGCTTCAGTTGTGATGGTTTTTCTTATTCGAAGGGAAAATAACTCATATTCTGAGAAAGTTTTTTTTCCTTTTGATCGCCATTTGCATTAGGAACTGGTTTTATCAGTTATAGCACCAAGGTACAACAACCTACAAGCAGCTCATTCTTAGGCACATTGTCAAAGAGTATTTCACCCTAATCCTTCACCTGTGCATATTTTTCTGATAACCATAATCAGACCATATCCATATTCTTTTTTTTTTTCCTGAGTATGAACTCTCGCCAAGCGTTTATTCGCATCATGATAAGAAATTCACAAGCCTCATATCTTATCCGCCAACTAAAGAAGATTCCCTCTGCATTTATTGAACAAAACCTTATGCTTTTCCATAGTGCATGGATTAAACCTCTTATATTCTTATCAGCCTCTATATCATTTTACTTGGGGCAGTTATACAACGAGTATAAGTTCACTTAGTTTTGAGTTTGGAAAATGTCTTGGTGAACCAATTGTATCTGTCAGGTGAATGTATGTGAAAAGTTCAATATATTAGACTCAAGTACATTCTGTGAGGGAATTTTCCTTTCTTTCCCCAATCTGAGAGCGGTTAGCTAACTACAATTTAAGTATGTTGAAAAATTTGTGTCTACATCGATACATCTCTTTGTTTGATTTACTTGTGAGTTTGACTCCCTTTGGTGTTAGAGCAGTTGTTAAGTTACATTGCATGATATAAGAGTTTGTGTGATCTTTGTGAGATAAGCTTTTTAATGTGATAAATTCTGTTCATACCTGCTCTTCTTAACTTTTGTTTTTTATTTTTCATGCTTCCAGGACACTGCAGTTAATATAATAGTAGGGTCTCATGTATGGGTTGAGGACCCTGATGTAGCTTGGATTGATGGAGAAGTAAAGAAAATAACAAACAGGGTAGCAGATATTGAGAGGACTGATGGAAAGAAGGTACTTTGTTCTGCATTTTAATTGTTAATTACTTCTTTCATTTCTTGATATCATTAAGCACTTCTTTATATTATAGACCTCTGGTTCTACAGTAGATGCTCTGTTATTACATGCCATCTCTTATTTCCTTTCTTTTTAAAAAAATTATATATATGTATAAACTTTCAAAAGATCTGAAACGCGCCCATTCAACATTTCTATATTCTTCGTGCTTTTTAGCGCCTTGGTTGTGTAATGTGCAGGTCTCAGTTACATTTCTTGAGCAACATAATATGCTTCTTTTTCACCACATAGTATAGAAAGTTCTTAATCATGTGATTTTAAAGTCCTTTCATGACTTATGTATTTACCAAGGCTTGCATGTAGCTTAGATGGAATCCACCTGTTGGCAATGGAGGTCCTCTACCACGAAGCAAGCTTCAGGTGTGATGGTTTTTCTTATTTGAAGGGAATAGAACTCATATTCTGAGAAAGTTTTTTTTCTTTTGATCGCCATTTGAGGTAGGAACTGGTTTTTTCAGTTATGGCACCAAGGTATAACAACCTATAAGCAGCTCGTTCTTAGCCACATTGTCAAAGAGTATTTCACCCGAATCCTTCACCTGTGCATAGAGCATGGGTGTTGTTAAAAGGCAGACCTCACAACGTCGACCTTATCCTGACAGAAGTTGACCTACCACCAATCTATGGATATACTCTTCTTACCTTGATTATGGAGCACGACATTTGCAAGAATATTCCTGTACTAAGTATGATACTTCCTTTATCCAGCTATCATTGCAGAAGAAGTTGGTCAGCATATCAAATTTTCTCATGACAGAATTTTTTAAATTTTTTTTACAGTGATGTCCTCAAATGACTCAGTTAGTACAGTTTATAGATGCATGCTGAAAGGCTCAGTTAGTATAGTTTATAGATGCATGCTTAAAGGTGCAGCAGACTTTCTTGTCAAGCCTGTTATGAAGAATGAATTAAAAAACTTGGGGCAGCACGTTTGGAGGAGACGATCTGTAAGCATGATCCTAACTTGTCGTGTACATCATATCTGAACTTTTCGCCTGTCGTCTACATAATAACTAACTATTCGTGTTTCTTTTCTTAAACATCATATTTGAACTCTTCGCTTGTCATCTACATAATAACTTAACTATTTTTACCTTTCAGGCAAGTGGAAGTTCCCAGGGGCCTCTTGATAAAAGTGTTGCACAACCAATGGTTGAGGCAACAACTGAAAACAATGCTTGTAGCAACCATTCCAGTGATTATAAGGCTTGCGTTCAGAGAAACCAGGAAGGCATTGAGAAAAGAAGTGATGCTCAGGTAATATATATTTACTTTCATGAAATTCTTTCTGTACAAAAATGCTTTATTTGTGTCAAAATGTTAGTTTAGTTTCCAATGGATGACAATCTGTTTGAGAAAAGCTTTAAAGTTTATAGCAAGTGAGATTTATAACCATTTTATTTTGTGTAAAGCTCATGCACAAAGCCAGAGTTGGAGAATGAAAAAGATAATGTAGAAGACTTACCGAAATCTACTCAACCAAATAGGAATGTATCTCTTCCAAATGCTGCAGAGTTGGAGAAGACTACTTTACGAATCAAGTAATAGATTGAGATTGTCCGAGAATGATGCTAGAGGTAAAATTTTTCTGACCATCTTATGATTTAGAATGCTGGCCTGTTCTATTGAATCATTTAGGAGTACGTGTACCTGTTCTGATGTTCTAACATTTTTTTTCTATCATACAAATTGGTTCAGCTCCCATAAAAGATGCAAATGCAATGGTCAGGGGAGAAGATATAAATTCTGATGATAACTGGGGTTATGATTGTACAATTGGTCAAACTTCTGATGAAAATCCTGATCCTCCAACTAAACATGTCATTGACTTGATCGGAGCATTTAATAACTACCTCAAATGTAATTTTAAATGTTCGGGTTCCGACAGTAAGACCTCATCTATTTTTCTTTTCTTTTTTCTAGGTCAACACCACAATATCTCATTGTCTTATTGTCTTTATCAAATAGTTTTATTGCTTGAGCTGTACTGGGGTTTTGATATACCTGGGAGGCATGCAATGCTTTGAGTGTATGCAGATGAGTCAGCTACAAGGAATTGTAGCATAAACTAATCTTGAGTTGCTGAATGATTGTATGATTTGTGTACATGCCTACTTGAATCCTTGTAATGATGAACTGGTCATAGAGCTGTGAGAGATGTTGAAATAGGTAAAGTGAGAAGGTATGATAGAAGCTATGACCCTATATTTGCTATAAATAACTAAAATTTTACAATTCCTCCGCTCTGTGCTAAAAAAAGCTGATAGTAGTAGAAGTCGTTACCCTCTGCGAGCAAAGAAAACCTTGACGAAGTTCTACTGTGAAATAGAGTGTAATATTATGAATAGGTTGTCTGATCCAGTTAGCTTGTTCTTTTACGGAACCTTGCTTTCCTATGTAATGACTAGGGGAAATTGCATATTTAAAGGCAGAGGATTACTGACTTGATAACTGCATAAGGTTTGATAACTTGTTAGTAGTGAGGGAAATGTTTTTGAGTTTTCTTACTTTATGAATGTGAAACATTTATCAATACAGGAAAAAACCAAAGCAAATAAGAACCCTGGAATCTGACCGGAGCAAAAGTGAGTTTTCTTGAAAACGTGTTGGAGAAGAAAATTGGAGATCTTGGGCTTGCTGCTATTTTGCGAAAATCAAATGCTTCTCATTGTGTTGGTATAGTTCTTACACTGATTTTAATGCTTTTAGTAATGTTTTGTTCTACTGTTTTCACATACAGTTGCACTTTCTTTTGTTCTTATATGTTTAATTAATTAAGCAGTTCTCTATTGACATCACAATCAGTGTTTGAATGCCTCTCTCTCTATAGTAGAAATATATATATATAAATATTTATTGTATAAAGATAAATTCTTGGTGATTTTCTATACATATCCTTGACATAATGAGCCAAAGATCTATTAGAAACAACTTTTGGTGGGGATAAGGTCTGCATACATCTTAACCACCCTAGATCCCACTTGTGGTCACACTGGGTATGTTGTTGCTGTTGTATATCCAAATCTTGTTTTCTTTTCCCCTTTCTCTGCACGCAAAATTGCTTTTGGATAAATGTAATTAAAGCAACTTCTCCCTTGGTTTATTCAATTTATTTTCCTTAAGAATAATGCACATCATTGAGGAAACTTTACTGCATCTTCTCAACATATACAACAAACTTGTTCAGATAGCAAACCCAGAAGTAGCAGACTTGATCAAACTCATTTTCAAAATATTCTGGTCATCCATTTATTTATGTTTTCTTTGAATGTTTTTATTTTGTTTATCTTATAAGGCTGTCTCGTACCCCACTTTGTGAGATTTTACTGGGTGTAATGGTGTTGTATCTTATCAGGTTATATGTACGGATGGAGTTGTTGTTTTTAATTATTTAACTAAACCCTTTGAAGCAGTGTTTGATGTGTGTAGCGTTATCTATCTGTTTGCCTTTTCATCTTCTGTTAGTGTTTCAAATATTCTTTATCTGGCAAATATTCATAGAATTATTGGGGATGACAAATAGTCCTCGATCTGGCAAATAATTATGGATAAAAGTTGTCCCTCTTGGTCTTCAATTTTAATGCTGATTGTATAGCTACTTATAAAAAAGCTGATAACATCGCCTAAATTGTATGCAACTCCTTAATGTTTTCCATGTCAAAATAAGAACCTTGGAATCTGATCGAAGTAAATGTGAGTTTTCTTGAAAACGTATTGGAAAAGAAAATTGAAAATCTTGGGCTTGCTGCTATTTTGCGAAAATCACACGCTGCTCATTGTGTTGATATAGTTCTTACACTGATTTTAATGCTTTTAGTAATGTTTTGTTCTACTATTTTCACAGAGTTGCACTTTCTTTAGTTCTTATATGTTTAAATAATTAATTAAGCAGTTCTCTATTGACATCACAATCAGTGCTTAAATACCCCCCTCTCTCTCTCAATAGTATATATATATATATATATATATATATATACACACATATACTGTACTATTTTTTTTATATATAGAATAGAAAATATAAAAATAGATAGAATAGTAGAAAATACAAATAGCAGGATATTTTTGAAAGGACAGAAAATAGTGTTGATGACAAATTCAGGTATATTTGAAATTTCACATTTATCTTTAATAATTAAGGATATTTTTAATATTTTACGTATAAAAAGATCTATTCATACTTTCCACCACATGTGAATATCTTGTGGCTATGGTTGACCCATGCAGACTTTCCACCATCTTCTAGATTTGACAACTTCTAGAACTAATTAGACAAGTGAATAGACAATTTCTTCGTACTGCTCATTCATCTTTTGCCACGCTAAAAATAGTTCACTTCTGTCATAAAAAAAAACCCTGTAAGTTTACATATCTTCTGTATGTAATTATTTATTTCTTCTCTCATAGTAGAAATTCAATTCTTATCCACTTTTTTGGGGGGATATTTATTTATTTCGTCAATAAATTTTTTAGATTTTTTTTTAAGTATACGTATTTTGATAGAAAATGTTATTTTCCTTTATTTCAAAATCTGTTTTGTACAAAAAAAATTTGTATTGTGTATTTTTCTTTTAAAAAAAATAAAAACAGTCAAATTCAATTTTTGATATGAAATTAAATAAATCTGCTGACCAATTAAAGGATTTTAAAATATTACAATCAGACCTAAATTTAAGATCGGCTCATTTTTTCTTTACAATATTTTGCATATTTATTTTAAATTCAATTTAATATATACGTTTCGAACTGTCTACTTTGAAGCTTTATTTGTACGGTCATAGCTATCTATGCGTCTGTGTGGTAAGTACAACTTTAATTTCTTTATTGAATTGTAAATATTTTTTTCCAAGATTCCTTTATAATATAAAGTATGAAATGTTTATATTTCTCTATTAATGATTGTTACTTATATTTTTTTAAACTCACATGCCTTGTAGATATGTAATTATTACTTTCTATGAATGTCTAACGAATTTTACACCTTTTTTTTCTTTCAAGAATTCATAGAAAATATTTGGACCCCAAAAATGTTGTGTAATAAAGATTCTAAAATTGATCAAACAATCAAAAAAATAAATGCTGATAAAAATATGAGAAGACGTGAATTATATAGATTGATGTCAACTGAGAAAAAAAAGGTTCTTTTGGCACATCAAAGAGCAAGAAGAGCAGAGTTGAAAAGACAATAATTGTCTGAAAGTTTAACGAATAATGATTCGGCTTCTGTATTATCTTCAAAATCTATTAATATGACTGCTGAACAAAGATATCTTCTTAAAAAAGAAGACACAATTCCATCAGAAACAGGTACATATAAGTAGAATCATTCCTACTTATTACCTAAAAAAATCTAATTAATAATTTTTACTAATAATAATATCACACACTAAAATTAGTATGTCCTATTTTTCATTTCTCAATTGCAGGGCATGGTTTCACAAAATCTAGCTGCTTAATTATTATGCCATTAGAAATGAGTTATGTAAAATTAAAAGATGTTCCAAAATGTCAATTCTGTAAATCCAAAAGATTTGAATTTGAGTCAGCTGCATTTTGTTGTAATAATTGTTCTATTCAATTAACTTCACATGAAATTTCAATAGAATTGAAAAAACTTTATCTAGAAAATATAGAGGAATCAAAACAATTTTGAACTTATATTAGAACATACAATAATATATTTGCATTTATCTCTCTCGGGGTATCTTATGACAAAGAGTTAGCAAAAAGAAATCAAAGGATTTATACTTTTCGACTTCAAGGATAAAGGTATCATTTCATTAATGACCTGATTCCTGCAGATCAAAAAGGTAAAAATTTACAGTTATATTTCTTTGATAGTGTAAATGAAGTAAGAAATCGAATGACATGTTCAAATAAACTAAATGAGTGTATTGTTAGAAAGTTGATGGACATATTAAAAAACAATTCATACTCGATGTTTTTAAAATCTTTGAGTGATTTTCCTTATCTATCTGATTTTATATTGCGCTTGTGATTATGATTTAGACCAATGAATATATAACTTACCAACTGTAACTGAAGTTACAGACATATGGTTTGAACAAGATATTAATAATTCTATTTCTATGCCACATATTCAAATATATACGAAAAGTAATAAAAGTTTATTGATAAATTATTATTATGGTTGTTATGATCCTTTGCAATATCCTCTGTTATTTCTATACGGTCAAAATGACTGGCATTGTGGTATTAAAAAAATTAAGCACTCTACTATCACATGTACTCGAATATATTGTGAGCAACAACAATTACCAAATGTAATGAATATATCTTCAATCGATGGACTTCTTAATATGAAAGCTGAAGTAATGTAAAAAGGAAAGCAAAAAACAGATGTTTTTTGCCGTGAATATTATTGTTACAAACTACAAATAAAAGATGATGTAAATATAATCTTATATTCAGGAAGATTATTCCAACAATACATAGTAGATGAATGGATACAATTGAAAGTTAAAGATTAGACGTCACATCATTTAATCAAGATTTATTTAGAGTAGATATATTAGAAGGAATCTTAGATGTCTTACGAAGTGGAGAAAGAGAAGCGTCAAAAATAGGAAAACAACGCATACTTCCTCTAAGCTTTACAGGAGGCTCAAGGGATATGCGCCGATGATATATGAATGCTATCACATTATACAACGTTTTGAAAAATCAGATATATTTTTGACTATGACATGTAATCCCCTTTGGCCTGAAATAGAAGAAAATCTATTGCCAACGGATGAAGTACAAAATAGACCTGATCTGCTTAGCCGGCTATTTAGAGCAAAGTTAGAAGAATTGAAAAAAGATATTCTGAAAAGACATATATTTGGAAAAGTTGCAGCATTTATGTATACAATGGAATTTAAAAAATGAGGACTTCCGCATGCTCATTTTCTTATTATAATTGATGGCAATTACAAATTACTAACTCCCGAAGTCTATGATCAATTTGTGTGTGCTGATTTTCCTGGTAAGGAAACAAATCCCTATCTATACTCTCTTGTGACACAACATGATGCATGGTCCATGTGGTAGTTTGAATCCAACAAACTCTTGTATAATGAAAAAGGGTTACTGTAAATTTAAGTATCCTAGGAATTTTGCAGAACAAACAACTAAAAGAAAAGATTGATACCCAATATATAGAAGATGAAATACAGGAAAACATGTGAAAATTAGAGGACACTTTCTTGATAATACATAGGTTGTTCCTTATAATTCATTTTTACTTTGCAAATTCAATTGTCATATCAATATAGAGATTTACTCAGACATTAAAGTTATCAAATGTATTTATGAGTACATTTGCAAGAGACATGATAAAATAACATTTCATATACATTCAAATAATACAAACATAGAGATAGATGAGATAAAAAATATCAAATAGCTAGGTGGATATCACCACCATAGGCTGCATGAAGAATATTTGCTTTCCCTATTAGTGAAATGAATCCAAGTGTATATCATCTTCAACTGCATCTTGAGGAAAAATAATTCATTTCATTTAAAAGTACGAATAATATTACAAAGATTATAGATAATTCCACGATAAAAAAAATAATGTTAATTGAGTTTTTCCTAATGAATAGATTAAAAAAAGATGCTATGGACTTGAATTTATTATAACATAAATTTTTAGAACATTTTGTGTGGTCAACATCAGATAAAATGTGGACACGTCGTAAACAAGATCATATTATTGATTGTGTTGTGACTTGTCATCCAACCGAAGGAGAAACATATTATCTTAGAGTACTATTAATGTATCTAAGAGGACCAAAATCATATAAAGATTTGTGAACTGTAAATGGAGTATGTTATAAGATATTTAGAGAAGCAGTCGAAAAAAGAAAACTATTACTTTGTGATAATAATTTGATTGAATGCATATCTGAAGCTGCAAGTTGTCAAATGCCATCTAGTTTAAGGCAATTATTTACTATGTTTTTGATCTATTGTAATTCAAGTAATCCAAGAGAATTATGGAAAAAAATTGAAGATGCAATGTCCGAGGATTTTAAAAAGTTATCAAGCATGAACACAAGGAAAATCCGTTACAAAGTTTTAAATCATATTAATGATAAATTAAATAAATTAAATACTGAACAAAAAAGCGTATGACATAATTCTTGATAGAGTATACTCAAATAAATCAGGGGCATTCTTTATTGATGGTCCCGGTGGAACTAAAAAAAGCTTTCTTTATCGTGCTTTATTAGCTGCGGTGAGACATAGAGGGTTAATAGCTTTAGTAACTGTAAGCTCTGGTGTTGCAGCTTCACTTCTTCCCACGGGTCGTACTGTTCATTTGGGATTTAGAATTTCAATCGATATTGATGAAAAGTTTATTTGTAATGTCAGTAAATAAAGTTCACTGGCATCTCTAATACGAGATGCAAAACTGATTGTATGGGATGAAATCTCAATGACAAAATAGAAAATTGTTGAAGTATTTGATTTGCTTTTAAGAAATCTGATGGAGATAAATACACTTTTTGGTGGCAAAGTAGTTATTTTTAGTGGTGATTTTAGGCGAACTCTTTTGATTGTTCGCAGTGAAAAAAAAGATTATATTTGTGAAAGTTTATTGTGCTCTGAAATTTAAAATTAACTTGAAAAATTGCAACTTACGGAGAATATGCGCGCCAAAACATATCCTGCATTTTGTGAATATTTAATGAGAATTGATGATGGCAAAGAAAAGAAAAATGATCATGGAAAAATCGAAATTTCTCATTCTCTTATTATTCCTTTTACTTCTGAAAAAGAATCCTTAAATCAACTATTTAGAGTTACTTATCCTGAATTATACACATGTCATTCAAATTCTTCCTTTATTACTCCACGTGCTATTTTAGCCATAAAAAATGATTTTGTTGATGAAATAAATAATATGTTGATTTCTCAATTTTTAAATTCGGAAAAAATTTATATTGTTATAGATGAAATTAATGATCCGAAAGATCAAAGTGAGTATGAAGATTTCTTGCACACTTTAAATCCTACAGGTTTACCACCATACAAATTAATTTTAAAGAAAAATTATCCAATTATATTGTTGAAATTTAAATTCTTGTGAGGGTTTATGTAACGGGACATGATTAATATGCAATAATTTTAAAACCCACATCATTAGTGCAACAATAGCTAGCGGTAATTTTAAAGATACACATGTATTCATTCCGCAAATACCGCTTATGACATTAGAAGATAAAAAAAATTACCTTTTTCTTTTAGAAGGACTCAATTTCCAGTAAGCTTATGTTTTGCCATGACTACATTAAAACTCAAGGACAAATTTTAGATTTTGTTGGTATATATCTACGGGAGCCCGTCTTCTCTCACAGTCAATTATATGTCGCTTTATCAAGAGCCAAAAGTTCTGACAATGTTAAAGTTTTAATTAGACCATCTACCATTGACGATAATGATGATCACTCAACATATAATGTTGTCTGTGATGAAATTATTGAAAAGACTTTCTCTTGAACTTACACTATCAGTTTCAATGGTAAATCTAATATATGATTTGTTTGTTCTTTTACTTTACATTATGTTCGTTAATATTTTATAGTAAATGTTATTGTTATAAGACATCATTTACATATTTACTTAACATACTATAATTGTAGATTGTCTCAACATGACGAAAAGATTTTCCATCAATATGATCACACCTACAACGCAAGATTGGACGTGTAAGGTTTAAGTAGTAGACAAATGTAGGCCGAGAGATAACAGAGAGGGAAACAGAAAGTATCAGCTCTTAATACTTCAAGATAAAGATGCATTATTCTATTATAAATTTTTTGAATTTTCTATTTCATTTTATTAATTAAATTTTGCTTATTTTATTTGAATAGTCTTTTATTTTTGGATTTTGTTTTGTTCATCTGCAATGCTCTTGAACATTTACAGATTATCAAGACTAATTAGTATTATGTTTCAAAAGTTGTTCATTAAAGGGTATTGCAAATAGAAACTGTAAACTTTATTGTATTTTAATTCCGCGCTCAAGCATAAAGATAGTATGATATGATGCCACATCCCCAAAAATAAGAACTTTAAAATGCATTTAAATTTCATCTTACTTTGATGTTCTTAAAACTATTAGTGTCACCTTTTGGAATACCTTATTCAGTGATCCACCCTCAATGAATTATTTATGCTCATGTTGTTGCCTTTTTGTAAGTTCCTTTTCTATTAATTTCATATTGCATTTGC
Organism: Capsicum annuum; assembly: GCF_002878395.1. Taxonomy (NCBI): domain Eukaryota; kingdom Viridiplantae; phylum Streptophyta; class Magnoliopsida; order Solanales; family Solanaceae; genus Capsicum; species Capsicum annuum. Next base: position 26,539,834 of record NC_061113.1, on the reverse strand, counting down.
TACTATTTGCTTTTTAGAAAAATCATGTTCAGACGATTATGTTCGGCACTGATATAAAACATTTTGAAGGTGTGTTTGCTCCTTTCAACACATATTTGGTGTCTGTTGTACAAGTAAAGGAACCAACTTCTGAATATAAGAGTGCACTTAATGATTACATTTGGACAATTGACAGAAGCACCATAATTGAGCCGATTGAAAAGGTTACTCCTCCGAAAGATCTGTTGCCGCAACCAACGCGATTAAATCTTACAACATTTGATACTTTCGAGTATCAACCTAAAGAATATGAGATTGGTACTTACAATATATGTCACATAAATTTTTTAAATATTATTATAATAGTATGATTCTAATCATGTAATTAATTTATCGTTTGTTTCTTTCAATGCAAGATATACTTACCATTGTCATTAACGACAGCAATTCTACAAAGACTGGAAGCGAAAAAAGAATTCAGGAGTTCATTATCATGGATAAGCAGTAAGTATTAAAATCACACAACCTCCTGCTTCACTCTAAAGTTATTATATTTGCAATACTAAAAAGGAACCTATTAGAGTAGACTGCAGGAAGAACCTATATGTTGGCATTGAGATTGTAAAGTATCTGTAATGAGTCAAGCTACTAATGAACATGTCTTTACAAATGAGCAATTCTCTCACCCCTCCCTATTAGTTTACTTTCTGTCCTACGAGACTACCTAAAAGATACTCATAAAATAACAGTTGAGCTTATTTTGACTGCTAATTCTACCTCAAATTAGCACACTACATGACAATGAATAAATAGTTTGGTAGATTTCCGTCTTACATTAATTCAAATGTATGATAATTTGATAAGTACAGATCTTGTGGTACTTTATATAAAGTAGTAGAATGATCATTGCTTGGATGCCCATAATACATGCTCTTACATTTGATTTTCATGTGTTGAGTGATACATGAGTTTTTATTCTCAAGCTACGAATGATAATCGTAGTTCGAGGCATACATTTATTATAGGAGTTACTCGTTCTTCAGCACGATTGTATTTAATTATTACAAACAGATCATTCACAATGATTTTATCAATTTAGCATAATAACTGAACTTTTAGTTCCTTATCAAGATGAGTAAAGTTTACTTTAGTAAATAGTTATCTAACTTGAGATGACTCATGTTTAATCCATTTGAACAAATACATGAAGTAGGCCATATATAGGATGTATTCTTTAGATTTTCTTATAGAAGTAAACTTCAGAATCTGCTAAACCTGAAAAACAAGGAAACAAATTGTCATGTCCATCTGTAATGCCCCAAATCTGGTACCCGAAATATCACGCGGTGCTCCCGAAGGATCATAAGCTAATGCATGACTGATATTTGTACCCGTACACTGCATAATATACTGTATAAATACGAAAATAAAGGCTGAAAGGCCATAAGGTTTAAAGATCTGATAAAACATAACATCTAAAGATATGGTATATAGATACCAAAACAACTGAAAAAACTGTCTGAACATGGTAGTATGAAAAGCCTTTAACTAACTGAACTGTTTGAATAAGAAGTTGATGGGACATGTCCCCAACTAACTCCAACTACTGAAATAAATTAATTAATAATATAATAAAGTAATGATCATGTCCTCGAAGGATGAGGACTCACTGCTAACTCTGAATGCTGATACTGGATTGATACTGATGCTCTAGAGCTCGTGCTTCTGAACCTATGGTATAAAACACCATAGCGCAAATGCGTCAGTACATTTGAATGTACTATTATGTATGTGAGATAGGTTGAATGCAAAGGGTTCATATGCATGAACTATACTAACTGACTGAATAAAATAAATGTGAGAATGCATGCATGAATACATAATAATTGTAACTGAGTTTGTGATAACATGATTATTGAGCCTCAGTACCGATAACATGAGATACTGATAACTGTATAACTAAAATAACTAATATTGAACGACTGTATCTGGCAGTCTAGTTTCTGATGGAACTAGCTGAGTTTCGTTTTGTTCTAAGTTGATTGTATCGACAGTCCTTAATTATGTAGAACTATTCAAGTTTTGTTTCTAAGACTGAATAACTGTATCTGACAGTCCTGATTTTATAATTGAAATTGTGGGAAGTAGTCATCTAACCGACATGCCCTAAATAAAGCAATATAGCTGAGTTGGGGTCGAATCTGTAACCCCAATTGGAAAGGTGTTAATACCACTCCATTGGTAAGGACAAGCTGTGGGTAACCCTCATCTGACAGTGTCCCAAAAAGAGAACGGTGGGACTCTCATCTAACAGTGTTTATCCACCTTATCAACCCTCATCTGGCAGTGTTGATGTATTAACCTATGTTGGCTACATAGTTCTGGAATGCAAGGATGACTTCTGAGAATCACACCCTCATCTGATAGTGTGTGTTCCCATCCTTGGGTTCACTCAGTGCTAATTCCTACTTTTATCTGAATAGACACTGAACATGAATTTCTGAACTGAACTGACTGAATTAACAGAGTTTTGTTGACTAACAAAATACTACAGTGATTACTAAATTTTAGAGATTTCTGAGATTACTGAGTTTTTCCTGAGTCACATGACTGACTGAATTTCTATGAACATGATCAACTGAGAGTATCTTGAAAACACGACACTGGCTCTAGGCACACAACTAAATTATCGGGTACAAGTACCCCCAGGACTCGATAGCATGAAATTTATAAAGCATGATTTTCTTGAATACATGACCAACATCACATTCCATAATACAATAAGTTGGAGATTTCATAAAGTAAAAGTTCTAAAGCACTACAAGGGTTACACATGTATCCATAATTCATTGAGTAAGACATTTCATCAAACATTTGACATGCATAAACTTGTACATGATTGGGTATTTCATATTATCATACTAGTATGGCATTTTCCCTTCACATAGGCATTTAATCGAACAAATGGGGAGCATGCTTTGGTTATACAATCATCAACACATCTAAAAATCATGGATACATTAATCAATGTGTAAATTAAGGGTTTATCATGATTATTATGCAAATCACCACATACTAGGGTCAATAATTGGAATATGCAATTTCAAACATGAATCAAAACCCCACAACATCATGAACATGAATTCCAATTCTATCTAAATCATGAACATTCATAAATACACAAATCTTATATTTTGAAAAGAGATTCTTGAGCTTCATGGGTGAAAGGGGACCCATGAATCAACACATGACATACCTGGGTTGCGAGTTTCTTGAAGTTCCTGGACTTGAAGAACTTGGAATCTCTTAGTTTCTTGAAGAATGATTTGGATCTTGTTCTTGGGGATTATCTTTGAGAGAAAACCCTAATTTGATGTTGTAGATGGATAATGAACTTATGAGCCTTGATCTGATATTATTAGGGGTTAAAACGGGTGGGAACGACCCAAATAGCCTTTTAAAAATGACTTTAAAATAACTGAAAGAACTATGCGAAGGTGGGTGCGATGGTCTGTCGCTGGGTCGACGGTCCGTTGGTTCTGATCGTTGCACCTGGACAGAATAGGGGTTCACAGCCTCTGCTGCAACGGCTTGGGCGACGCTCTACCGCTAGCTCGACGATCCGTCGGCTTGAGCCGTCGCCCTTAGGCAGAAGGTGGTCTCACTGCCTTTGCTGCGATGGTTTGGGCGACGGTCCATCACTAGCTCGACGGTCCGTCGACCCTCACCGTCACACCTGGACAATTTTTATTGCTTTCTGTAAAACAGCCATAATTTTCTACTTCGATACCGGATTTGGACAAAATTTGTATCGTTGAAAAGATAACTCAATTTCCCATATGACAAAAAGAGAAAATCTTAAAAATTCAACATATATAAAACTGGATTCATCTTTCAAAGTAAGTTTCTAACATACTTGGGATGATTTCAAGCTAGGTAGAAGTACGGGGTATTACAATATCTCCCCTTGAGAACATTCGTCCTCGAATGAGACTGAGTGAGAGGGGAGAAGATAAAATGATGTACATATTGAACATGAATAACTGGAACATGATCTCATGACTGACATGAATGATAACTGAATATATATATATATATATCATACTAAACATGCATATCTGATGCATGAGTAAATGATTTATGACTGCATGACTGAATTACTGATAACATGAGTTTCACATCAAACTGAACGTGCATATCTGATGCATGAATACATGACTGAACTGACATATGAATGCACGACTCACTACACAATGGTACTTAATACCAAGTTTATAATGGAATTCTGAACATGAAATGTATACCAAGCCTGTCACTGAAATCTGAACATGTAACTAAAAAGCTGAAGAAGAACTGTTACCTTAAGCTATATCTGAGTTGGCGAAGAAGAGGTGAAGATACTGTGTAAGCATGTCTTTTTTTACTTCTCAAGTAGCTCCTTCGATGGATTGATTTCGCTAAAGAATCCTCAGTCTACGAGTCTAGTAGTCAAGAATTTTAACTGGAATCTCTTTGAAAGAGAGGTTGTTCTGAATATCTATGCTTTGAATATGGACTACAACTACGTAGTCACCTATGCACTTCTTGAGCAAAGAGACATGGAAGACTGGATGAACTGAGGCTAGATCTGAAGGCAATTTGAGCTCATAAGCTACCTTGCCAAAGTGACTGAGAATTTTGAAGGCACCGACATATTGGGTACTAAGCTTTCCCTTCTTGCCGAATCTCTTCACTCCCTTCATGGTAGAGATATTTAGATAGACATAGTCACCAATCTCAAACTCGAGATCCTTTTTGTGCATATTTGCAGAAGACTTCTGTTGGCTCTGAGTAGCCTGAAGTCTTTCTCTGATCAACCGGGCTTTCTCTAAAGCATCGAATACTAAGTCAAGCCATTTAACTGAGGCCTCACTAACTTCGAACCAACCGATTGGAGATTTGTATCTCCTACCATAGAGAGCTTCGAATGGAGCCATTCGAATATTAGAATGATAGCTGTTGTTGTATGCAAACTCAATCAAAGGCAAGTGGTCATCTCAACTACCACTGAAATAGATTGCACACGCCTTTAGCATATCTTATAAAGTCTGAATGGTCCTTTCTACTTGACCATCTGTCTAAGGATGAAAGGCTGTATTGAGATGAACTTGGGTACCAAGACCCTTTTGGAATGCTTTCTAGAAATAAGAGGTGAACTGGGTACCTCTGTCTGAGATAATAGATAGCGGAACACTGTGTAATCTAACCAACTCTATGATGTAGAGTTTGGCATAATCCTCGGCTGAATAAGGGGTATGGATCGAAAGAAAATAAGTTGATTTGGTCATTCTGTCTATAATGACCCAGACTGAATCACGTTGGAAATATGTACGAGGCAAACCCATCACAAAGTCCATGTTCACTTTTTCCCACTTTCAAGTAAGAATACTGAACTCCTGCATGGACCCACTAGGCTTTTGATGCTCTATCTTAACCTGCTGACATGTAGAGCACTTAGCCACAAATTCTACAATATCTCTCTTCATCCCACTCCACTAATAGATTTCCCGCAAGTAGCGGTACATCTTTGTGGACCTTGGATGAATAGAGTAGCGCGCACCATGCGCTTCTGCAAGAATTCGCTACCTTAAGTCGTCTACACCTAGAACACATAGACGACCCTGACAACGCAAAACACCATCTCCCCCTTGGGAGAAAACCTCTACTTTCTGATCTTTGACTGACTCTTTCAACTTGACTAGAGTGGGATCTCTATCTTGATTTTCTTTTACCTCGAAAACTAGAGATGATTCTAAACTACTCTGAACCCATATGTCACCCTCTTCTGTATCGACTAAGAGAACGCCTAGTATGGTAAGATGATGTACTTCTTGAGCTAACTTCTTCTTACTATCCTTAACATGAGCAACACTACCTATAGACAGTCTACTGAGAGCATCGGCCACGATGTTGGCCTTGCCCGAATGATAAAGGACACTCATGTCATAATCTTTCAAGAGCTCTAACCACCTTCTATGATGAAGATTGAGATCTTTCTGAGAAAAGACATACTGAAGGATCTTATAATCTGTGAACACATCTACATGAACTCCATATAGATAATGCCTCCAAATCTTCAAGGCAAATACTACGGCTGCAAACTCAAGATCACGAGTAGGATAATTCTTCTCATGGGGTTTAAGCTGTCTAGAGGCGTAAGCTATGACCATACCATTTTGTATGAGGACACAACACAAACCTACTCTGTATACATCACAATACACTATGAACCCATCTGGACCATCTGGAAGAACTAAGATTGGAGCTGAGGTGAGTTGAGTCTTCAACTCCTGAAAACTCTTCTCGCAAGGATCTGACCACTAAAACTTGACTTTCTTCTGAGTCAATCTAGACATAGGTGATGCAATAGAAGAAAATTCCTCAACAAACCATCTGTAATAGCTAGCCAAACCTAAGAAACTCCTGATATTTAATGGAGAGACAGGCCTGGGCTAGTTTCTTACTGCTTTAGTCTTTTGAGGATCAACCCTAATGCCATCATCGGAAACAACATGACCAAGTAATGCTACTGACCTTTGCCGAAATTCGCACTTACTAAATTTGGCGAACAACTGATGATCTCTAAGAGGCTGAAGTATGATTCTGAGATTGTCTGTATGATCACTCTCACTGCAGAAATAGACTAGAATATCATCCATAAAGATTATGACAAACATGTCTAAGTACTGCTTGAACACCCGGTTCATCAAGTCCATGAAAGCTACTGGGGCATTGGTAAGACCAAAGGACATAACTAGGAATTTGAGGTGACTATACCGAGTATGGAAAGCTGTTTTCGGAATGTCACATTCTCTGACTCTTAGCTGATGGTAGCCTGATCTGAGGTCTATCTTAGAGAAATAGCTGGCACCCTAAAGTTGGTCAAACAAACCATCAATTCTGCGAAGTGGATACTTGTTCTTGATTGTGACTTTATTGAGCTAATAGTAATCAATGCATATTCTGAGAGAACCATCTTTCTTGCACGTGAATAAGATTGGTGCACCCCACGAGGACACGCTGGGTCTGATGAATCCCTTATTTAGGAGATCTTTCAACTACTCTTTGAATTCTTTTAGTTCTACTGGTTCCATTCTGTATGGCAAAATAGATATAGGCTGAGTATCTGGAAGAAAATCGATGCCGAAGTCTATTTCTCTTTCGGGAGGAATTCCTGAAAGATCTTCGAAAAAGACATCTGATATTTATTTACGATTGGGATTGATTCGAGACTGGGAGTTTCAAAACTAGTGTCCTTAAATTAAACAAAATGATAGACACATCCTTTAGATATTATTTTCCGTGCCCAAAGGTAGGAAATAAGTAGACCTCTGAATGCTGAATACTACCCCTCCACTCTAGGACAGGCTCATTTGAAAACTAAAACTGGACTATTCTGTTTCTGCAATCGACTGTGGTATAATAGGAATGAAGCCTATCCATACTAAGAATGACATCAAAACCAGTCATCTCTAATTCGACTAAGTCTGCTGAAGTGACTTTCTGAGATACCATAACCGGACAGTTCCTGCATACCCGTTGGGCTATGATGGTTTTACCCACTAGGGTAAAGAATGAGAAGGGCTCTGCTAGAATTTCAAGATTGACTCTGAAATCAACTGCTAGATAAGGAGTAACAAAAGACGTGGAAGATCCTGGGTCTAGCAAAGCGTAAACATGCACATGAAAGATCTATAATGTACCAGTAACCACATCAAAAGAATTTTCCTGATCTTGTTGGGACTAGAGAGCATAAAGTAGATTTGGCGTTGCCTAATAGTAGCACTGGATGTGGCACCCTGCTGATTTGGGCGAATGGACTAAGCTGGGGAACAGTTTCGTTGACCCTGATAACCTGACTGGGGACAATCTCTGACTCTGTGGCCTGGCTTAGCATATCCAAACCAGACATCGCTACCAGCTCTGCAAACACCTTTGTGGTTCTTACCATAAGTTTGACAAAAAGGATTAGTTCGGGCATTGCTGACACTTCCCTGAGACTTCGAGCCTGGCACTCTATCTCTATTACTATCCCTGAACTTAAGAGCTGGAGCACTAGCTAAAAAAAGAGTTGGAACTGATGACTTAAGACGAAACTGAGAATGGTTTTCTCCTTCTGATTTATGCTGAGCAAAGTTGAAACTACCCGTCCTTGTTCTCTTATTCTGCTTCTCTCTCATCTTAATATTTTTCTCCTCTATTTATTGTGCATACGTCATAAACCTGGTTAAATTCATGTCACTATTCAACATCGCTAACCTACACTCGTTGACCAAACTATCATTCACCCTAGAAGCAAACTTACTCATTTTGGCCCTGTTGTCTGCAACCACATGAGGGGCATATCTGACTAATTAAGTAAACTTAAGAGAGAACTCTTTCACTGTCATATTGCCCTACCTGAGGTTGATAAATTCTAACACCTAAGCCTCTCTCAGGTCTTAGGGAAAGAATCTATCTAAGAATGTGGTGACAAACTCCTCCCACTTTATGGACCCTGCATCAACTACCCTTTCTGACTTCCACTGTTTAAACCAAGTGTGAGAAACACCCTACAACTGATATGCATCTAGCTCAGCAATCTCACTAGGAGTAACCCCATGATGTCTGTAACCTTCTGAACTCGATTTAGAAATTCCTGAGGGTCCTCATCTGAATTAAACCCGAAAAAGGATGGAGGATTCATTCGGGTAAAGTCACGAATCCTGGATGCATCTGAATTGGCCATTGGGTTGGTTAGAACGACAGCTGGTCGTTCATTCTGAGAAGCAACTTACTGAGCAAGAGTAGTGAATGCAGCTCTGAACTCTACATGGAAGACAGTTGACTGAACTGTTTGAATAAGGAGTTGATGGGACATGTCCCCAACTAACCCTAACTACTAAAATAAATTAATTAATGTGACAATAAAATAATGATCATGTCCTCAAAGGATGAAGACTCACCGCTAACTCTAAATGCTGAGACTGGAATGCTACTGATGCTTTGGAGCTTGTGCTTTGGAACCTATGGTATAAAACACCATAGCGTAAATACGTTAGTACGTTTGAATGTACTGGTATGCATGCGAGGTAGGATGAATGGAAAGGGTTCACATGCATGAACTATACTAACTGACTGAATAGCATGAACGTGAGAATGCATGCATGAATACATAATAGCTATAATTGAGTTCGTGATAACATGATTACTGAGCCTGAGTACTGATAACATAAGATACTGCTAATAGTATAACTAAAATAACTAATACTGAGCAACTGTATCTGACAGTCTAGTTTTTTATGGAACTAGCTGTTCTGTTCTGTTCTAAGTTGACTATATCTGATAGTCCCGAATTCTTTAAAACTATTTAAGTTCTGTTGCTAAGACTGAATGACTGTATCTGACAGTCCTGATTCTATAACTAAAACTGTGGGAAGTAGTCATCTAACCGACATGCCCCAAATAAAGCAATATAGCTGAGTTGGGGTCCAATCTATAACCCTAATTGGAAGGGTGTCAATATCGCGCCATTCGTAAGGACAAGCTGTGGGTAACCCTCATTTGACAATGTCCCAAAAATAAGATGGTGGGACCCTTATCTGATAGTATTTATCCACCTTATCAACCCTCATTTGACAGTGTTGATGTCTCAACCTATGCTGGCTACATAGTTCTGGAATGTAAAGATGACTTCTAAGAATCACACCCTCATCTGACACTGTGTGTTACCATCCTTGGATTTACTCGGTGCTAATTCCTGCTCCTATCTGAATAGACACTGAACATGGATTTCTGAACTGGACTGAATTAATTGTTTTGTATTGACTAACGGAATACTACTGAGATTACTAAATTTCAGAGATTTCTGTGTTTTTCCTAAGCCACATGACTGACTGAATTTCAATGAACATGGCTTGACTGAAAGTATCTTAAAAATACGACACTAGCTCTAGACACACAACTAAATTACCGGGTATAAGTAGCCCCAGGACTCGATAGCATAAAACTGACAAAGCATGACATTCTCGAATACATGACCAACATCACAATCCATAATACAATAAGTTAGAGATTTTTAGAAGTAGAAGTTCTAAAGCACCACAAGGGTTACACATGTATCCATAGTTCATTGATTAAGATATTTCATCAAACATTTGACATGCATAAACTTGTACATGATTGGGGATTTCATATTATCATACTAGTGTGGCCCTTTTCCTTCACATAGGAATTTAATCGAAAACATGGGGAGCATGCTTTGGTTATACAATCATCAATACATCTAAAAATCATGGATGCATCAATCAATGTGTAAATTTAAGGGTTTATCATTATTATTATGCAAATCACCACATACTAGGGTCAATCATTGGAATATGCAGTTTCAAACATGTATCAAAACCCCACAACATCATGAACATGAATTTCAATTCTATCTAAATCATGAACATTCATAAATACACAAATCTTGAATTTTGAAAAGAGATTCTTGAGCTTCATGGGTGAAAGGGGACCCATGAATCAACACATGACATACCTGGGTTATGAGTTTCTTGAAGTTCCTGGACTTGAAGAACTTGGAATCTCTTAATTTCTTGAAGAATGATTTGGATCTTGTTCTTGGGGATTATCTTTGAGAGAAAACCCTAATTTGATGTTGTAGACGGATAATGTACTTATGAACCTTGATCTGATATTATTAGGGGTTAAAATGGGTAGAAAAAGACCCAAATACCCTTTTAAAAATGACTTTAAAATAACTGAATGAACTATGTGATGGAGGGTGCGATGGTCCGTCAGTCCTGACTGTCGCACCTGGGCAGAATAGGGGTTCACTGCCTCTGCTGCGATGTCTTGGGCAACGGTCCATCTCTAGCTCGATGGTCCGTTGGCCTGAGCCGTCGCCCTTAGGTAGAAGTGGTCTCACTGCCTCTGCTGCAACAGTTTGTGCGATGGTCGTCGCTAGCTGGACGGTCCATCGACCCTCACCATCGCATCTGGGCAATTTTGACTACTCTCTATAAAACAGCCATAATTTTCTACCCCGATACTAGATTTGGATGAAATTGGTATCGTTGGAAAGCTAATTCAATTTCCCATGTGACAAAAAGTGAAAATCTTAAAAATTTCATGCATATAAATGTGAATTTATCTTTCAAAGTAAGTTTCTAACATACTTGTGACGATTTCAAGCTAGGTAGAAGTACGGGGTATTACACCATCAAATTATTATACGTTGTGTTTCTTCGAGATTACATGTTGTTTGTAACTTTTAATTGATGTTTGAAGATATATTTTCATTATATGCAGGAAAAAGACAACAAAATTGGCACTGTGGGATAGTTTTATTGATCATGAGGGGGTCAAACTTTTAGAACAACTTCCTAAGTACCCGATCATTCTTGCCAAAAGAGTTTCAAATGAAACTATAGGTAAAACATCAAACATTATATATATATATTTTTTAAAAATAATAATAAATATTACATGATGAAATCCCTAAAACTAAAGATTTCAATGCATGTAGGATCAACAAATAGATTCAATGGTTTGTCCAACAGGTTCAATACGACAAATGCAATCAATCCTTCATACTCGTAGGCTGTCGCATTGAGGACATGGTAATATACTTTTATAATTTTATATTTACATCTAAAATGCCAAGTAGGAACTACATCTAATGGTAGGATAAAACATTCAGATGATACAGTGTAGTCAATTGCAAAATACAATTATTTGTAGGGTCAAAACAATTGAACCAGAGCTTGTTGCTTATAAGATGAAGAGCACCACTACAATGGGCTTTATTTTGTTGGTCCCATTTGAGGATGAAATTATACCTGTCGCTAACATTTAAGCACAACTACCGGTAATAATAATAATTGTGGTGTATTTTTTTAGAGATATATTAACTATATAATTAAAAATTTAATAAAGTGTGTCATTCCACAATTTTTAGGGACAAGTATTTTATGTCAAAACTGAACTATCCCTTGCAAGTAAGGACCGTCACTTCTGTGTGTTACATTGCCCAAGTTGTAAGACATTATTTTCGAGACACAATGTGCGAAGAGAAATCTACTACACAATTTTGTCGCCGATCCACACTTCTAACTCTCAAGTATAATTGCTTTTCAACAACATAATTTACTCAGTTAGATTATTCTTTTAATATAATAAATCTGACTAATTGCTACATTTAAATTGTATTAATTCAATTTTAATAGATGTCACTTTTAAGTCATTGTTAAAGACAACAATGCTATTACAACAGCTACTATTGTGGATGATGTTGCAGAGAATATATTGTTTCTTTCTGCTGAAGAGATTTATGAGATCACAATTGTCAAGGTACCTAATAATTTATCTCTTAAAAGATCATTGCACTTTCATTTAAAAAAAAATAGATGATTGATCTCTAATTTGTTAAGGTTACGCAACCATAAATATTTGCTTTTTGAATATATTCATTTTAATTAACTAACAAAATCATTGACCAAATTATTTATTTTTATATCACTTAACATTGACAAATATCAATAATAAAAAAGAACAGAGGTATCATTAAAGTACTTCAGGCATCTTTTGCATGTACTTTTTAAGGTTTAGTCCATGCTTAAAAATTCAAACTACCCTTTGAAGGACAATGACGTAACTTATACTTTCAATTGTTATTATCAACGATACCATATTTAATCGACTTTTACACTTTTAGAAGGACACGTCATCTCTTCTAGCTGTGCAAAATCAATTCAATGGAAAGATGTACAAAATTCAAATGAAGAGATTATATGCAAGAAATTAGGATACAACGTCAATATATTTCATTTTATCTTGCTTGGAAGAGAGAGATGTGATTCATAAATCATTGCCTCCAACCACAGTTGATGTTCCAGAGGTAAAAAAATACACAATTGAACATCTTAGTTCTGAGACAAGCAAACATCAAAACACAACAAACAAATGCAATCCATCCTCCCAGAAACAAAGAATGGAAATAAAAACTTCTTCTATGAAGAAGAATTGAAAGATAATACTATTTATTTCTCTATTGATCTTTGAATCTCTTCTCACAAATAGATTTGTCTAACTAATTCTATCCCTTTTTAGTAGATTTTAGTATGAAACAACCTTTACATTATTTTTTATTTGAATAAAAGATACATTGAACAGACTGTTATTTAATCATAGTATCTTCAATCCTATTAAATACAATGATTATTGTTGTTTTAAAGTACAGTTTAAATATTTTTGCTGCTATTATAGGATCAGTTGAAATCATCTATGCTACTGTTGGATGCGTTTTGAGAAGAAATTTTGCAGCTTTTATGTTCTTTTGTTGGGATTGAAAATATTTTGCCAGCTGTGATATAAGGTTAGTTTACATGCAATTTTATATATCTAATTCTGCAAAAAATTAGTCAGGTTGTTAAGATTGGTGAGAAACATAAGTATGGTAAAATGGAATTAGAGGTTGAAAAGAATGATGAGTTGTTTGGAAATAAGGATGTTGGTTCTAAAAATTCATTTCACATTCCAAAAACAATTCAGTAGTTGTGTTTATAGTCTATGTTTATCACTGTTCTTATGATTCCCTACATTCTACTTTCTAAATGTCACTTGGAGAGTGCTCTAAAAATAAGTTGGGCAACAAAAGTTTTCTTGATGTTAGACAACCATAAATAGAGTTAATAGTTGTATAGAGGCTCCTTTTTGGTATACTTGGTTGCTTTCTGATGAGTCAGAGGAATTACTTAGGGAAAAAAATTGCCTACATGTTAGATAATTACACAATTATTATGTATAGAGATGATACCTGCCTGTTCGGTCTATTTGATTGCTATACCCGTCCTCTCTGATGCGTTTAGATTGTTCCATAATTCACCTAAGGTTATGTGACTTTGATTTTGATATTCAACACCATGATAAGGTAAGAAGATGCAAGAGGTTGACGATAGTATAGTACTCCAAGAGAAATAGAGGTAGTATAGGTTAAAGAAATATTAAAAAGAGGTGATTCAATGATGCTAGATAGAAATATTTGAAGGTCACATATTAAGATAGAAAGTTAGTAGGTAGAGAACCATTATGTTAATGTCTCCCGGCTAAGCTTGGGATAATTTGACACCACGTAACAGTCCTTGTGTTTTATGAGAAAATGGAAAATTGATTTAACTTGTATATGCTGCCTTCTCTCGTGTATGTCTTTTTTGTGTGTGTGGATGGATAGTACATAAAGAGGCAGTGATGATGGTGTTTCTATTTTCTGGGCTAACCAATTCGGGCTTTGAGATTACAGACCTGTATCTTGGTGTGGCAACCCAGTATGGCTTGTGACTGAGATTTCTCTCTCCCATGCAACCTAGGTTTGCATCCATGGCGTGGTTGGCTTCTCTTATGCCTAATCATTCCACACATCTGAGCCTCATTTTCTTTGAAAAAAAATAGATTCTTTTGCATGATCCAATGTTGGAATATATTAAATATGCGACTTTCTGTGCAAGTTTACATCATCTTGCAAGTACTTTGTATCATCATATTTGTTCAGTATCAGCTGTGTTCTGTAAAATGATTTTCTTGAGTCGAGGGACCATCGAAAATAGTCCCTCTCTACCCCACAATAGTAGGGGTAAAGTTTGTACAGCCCACCCTTATATATATAATAGAACTGTGATGATTGATTTTTTTGAGCTAGATGAAATCGGGATTTGATAAACCGTATCTTAGTGGGACAGTCATCAGATTATAGAATATGCAGCCATGGTTTAACTCCCTCTGTTTGGCCTATGATTTTCAATTATCAATCTTCTTTCTTTCCTCAAAGAAAACCAGAAACAAAATATCTGTTACTACTTACTATTAATTCTATTATTATTATTATATTACTATTACTCCAATTATTATTATTATTATTATTATTACTACTACTACTACTACTACTACTATACTACTTACTATTACTCCTATTATATTTATTAATAACTCTTATATATAAATGAAGAGTTTTGGTACTACTATTTTGTCTTTTAGTGCCTACTTACTATTATTATTATTATTATTATTATTATTATTATTACTACTCTTATTTCTCTTATATATAAGTGAGATCTGAGCTAGAAATCGTTGGACTTCTAAACCGTTAAGCAACTGATTCCATTTCATCCCTTACCCCACCTTTTTTATAGTAGTTCTACCTTATACCCGAACTTTCTCAAATGGACCGTGAATCCAAAGTATATATCAAGCTTTCTAAAAAGGAAAAAGTAAGTAAAGAGAGTCGGTTATATGTAAGGCACCCTTGCAATTTGTTTTAGGCAATTGATCGAAATAATGTCTATGACCCCTTGGTGGAAATATTGTTTGTACCTCCCGCTCTTCTTCTTCCTCAATTTATTTCTTCTCTCTCTTGACTGTGTATGTTATTTGTGGTTCTAAAGATCGGGTATTTGAATTGTAAACTTATGACTTTCCTAGAACAACTTTGAATCAGGTTACTTTTCGAAAAGTGAAAAGACAAATCTGCTTTAGTATATTTAATCAATTTCATATGCATTGCCCGTGACAGAAGTCCAACACTTCTGTTATTCTTGTTGTGGAAGTTGAGGCTTTTGTCCCTCTTATCTTAGTCATGCTAGCTTACAAAGTTCTTTCTCTTCCCATGTCCTTTACTTTTGGTGCGAGTCCTCATTTCATTACTATCCAATTAAATCATCAGAGACTTGAATACAATGTATTCTGTAATTAACATGGTTTTATATCAATTACTACATCGTTCTTCTATATCTATTCATGCAGTTTATCATTCTTCATCGAGTGGGATGCCTCTGTTTCCTAAAAGCACGTACTAACCCAGCAACATGAGGCGCAAAAGGAAACATGGTTCATCGCTCGGTACATATCTTTCACTTGATCTTTTACCTGTTGGCCAAATGGGCTACATTCTCATAAAAGTAGCGTTACTGCTAAGCCTACTACATAGCCCATGATGCTTTTATTTCAAATTGACATATGCGGACGCTGACAACACTGATATTGAGTCTTCTCACAGGTGGTTGTTTTTGGCTTTGACATTTGGTTTTCATCATTAGCAGTTTCACTTTGTAAATAACTCTATGTGTCAATGGTAACAATATTCCACAACAATACAACTACTTTGCCAATAGGTATATAAATGTTTATCCAATATTTTTAAAACAAAGAGACACATACAGTATTATGAATGGTACCTACAATGTAATTCTTACAATTTTACAAATGGATATTCATCTCGATACCATAATAGCCTGGTTATTGCAACTTTTATTCTAATAGCTATTGTGTTTGTCTTCATTGAATAAAGATTTGTTTTATCTACATATTTTCAACTTCTTAACTAATTTAATCTTTAAATCTAATTTAACAGGTGTTTCATCATAAATGCTCGAGAGATTGATCACAACAACAACCGCATCCTCTATTGTAGAATTTATAAATATTATCCCTAGCAGTGTAAATAGACAACAATGACTATCATATGTAAATATGAGCATCCAGTAGTATGTTATTCCCATGATTGTATAAAACAAACATTTGGAATTATTTTGATCAACTGATCCAATCAAATGGAATAGTCCCTTGTTGTTATATCTTTATTTTATTCTACTATACACGTTGGGCCCATGCAATGCATGGGTATACCTATCTAGTCATATACATATGTATGAAATTTGTTGTTACTTCATCCCATATACATAACATTATTATGTATATGAGCCCATATACTTTGAATTTGATATGTATATGTGGTGAAACAAACACCAGTGAGTTGTTTATTTCAAAACATATACATTGCAAAGTTATGTATATGGTAAGCATTAATAGTGTCATACATAGCGCAGTTATGTATATCAACCTATATACATAATTCTATTATGTATAGCAAAAAGTCATGGTTTCCACCTAAAAATATACATGAAAATTCTAGGTCACACCCAAACTGTAACGCCCCGAATCTGGTACCTGTAATGCTACATGGTGCTCATGACCCCGAAGGACCACAAGCTAACCCATGACTGATATTTGTACCTAAACACTGTATAATATACTATATAAATGCAGAAATAAAGGCTGAAAGGCCATAAGGTTCAAAACTGTAACATAAATGATAAAACATAACATCTGGAGGGAGTATGAAATACCTAAAACAACTGAAATAACTATTTGAACATGCTAGTCTGAAAAGCCTCTAACTGACTGAACTGTCTGAACAAAGAGTTGATGGGATATGTCCCCAATTATATCCAACTGCTGAAATAAATAAATTAATGAGATAATAAAGTAATGGTCATATCCTCAAAGGATGAGGACTCACTACTAACTCTGATTGCTGAGACTGGAATGCCATTGATGCTCTGGAGCTCGTTCTTCTGAAGCTATGGTATAAAATTCCATAGCACAAATGTGTCAGTATGATTGAATGTATTGGTATGCATGAGAGGTAGGCTGAATGCAAAGGGTTCACATGTATGAACTATACTAACTGACTGACTAACATGAGTATGTGAATACATTCATGAATACATAATAACTATAACTGAGTTTGTGATAACATGAGTACTGAGTTTGAGTACTGATAACATGAGATACTTATATCTGTATAACTAAAATAACTGATACTGAGCGACTGTATCTCACAGTCTAGGTTCTGATGGAACTAGCTGAGTTTCATATTGTTCTGAGTTGACTGTATCTAACAGTCCTAAATTCTGTAGAACTATCTGAGTTCTATTACTGAGACTGAATGATTGTATCTGACAGTCCTGATTTATAACTAAAACTATGGAAAATAGTCATCTAACTGACATACCCCTAATACACCATTATGGATGAGTTGGGGTCCAATCTGTAACCCCAATTGAAAGGGTGTCAATACCGCGTCACTGGTAAGGACAATCTGTGTGTAACCCTTATATAACAGGTTACTCTAGTGAGAACGGTGGGAACCCTCATATAACAGGTTAATCTACCTCATATGCCCTCTATAATAGGCTATGATGTCTCAACCTACGCTAGCGACGTAGTTCTGAAATGCAAGAATTGCTTCTAAGAATCACACCCTCATATAATAGGTGGGTTCCCATCCTTAGATTTGCTCAGTGCTAATTTCTACTCCCATATGGATAGACACTGAACATGATTTACTAACTGACTGGAATGAGTTAACTGAGTTCCGTTGACTGACGGAATACTTCTGAGATTACTGAATTTCAGAGGTTTCTGAGATTACTGAGTTTTCCTAAGTCACATGACTGAATGTATAATACCCCAAAAAATCCAAACCATTATTAGAGCCATGTACCAAGCTCATGCATAGTACATCATGGTTCTTTTATAGTTTTATGAGTATTTTAGATGTATATTAAGGCTTCAAATAACTCCAAGCTATCAGACGAATCAAAACATTCCTTACAGATTGAATTCTTGAGAAAGATATTCGTATAGTCAACTTCAAATGAGCATATCTCTCATTATACTTGGAATTTTTGATCTCATGAACTATCAATAGATATATAATTGAATTATCATTCCAACGATACCAATTTTGCCTAAATCCGATATCGAAGCAAAGAGTTATTTCTATTTTACTCCAGCATGTCAGCTGGAAACAATTTGACGACATTCGTGATAGCTTACTACATTTGTGATGCCATATCACGAAGGTCGTCAGCCTTAGGCAGAAACCAGCTCCTAAGTGATGACATTCGTGGTAGCTTACCACATTTGTGATGCCTTATCACGAAGGTCGTCAGCCTTAGGCAGAAACCAGCTCCTAAGTGTCGACATTCGTGGTAGCTTACCACATTTGTGACGCCCTATCACGAAGGTCGTCAGCCTTAGGCAGAAACCAGCTACTAAGTGATGACATTCGTGGTAGCTTACCACATTTGTGATGCCCTATCACGACGGTCGTCAGGCTTAGGTAGAAACCAGCTCTTATGTGACGATATTTTTGACGGCTTGTTACATTTTTGAAGCCTTTTCACAAATGTCGTTAGCTATGATTTTCAGCAACTGGGAATTTATTTCATAAGGGTATTTTTCTCTTTTCCTTCACCTTCCACGACTTATAACCCTAAAGAGGCATAATTTTTCCTATTTTTCTTCAGTTAAGCATCCTAAAAACCTTCTCTTACACTCTCAACCATAAGATTAGGGTTTTCCATCAAACTCATCTCTCAAAGAGCAAGATTCAAGCCTTTTTCCAAGAGAATCAAGAGTTAAAGTTTTCCAATTCAAGAACTCTCCAACAAATCTTCAAAGTTTCCTTTCTAAGGTATGCGTAGTGTTCATCTATGGATTCAATCCATTCATAGATCTCAAGAACCATGTTTTAAATATTATTTTGTAAACTTTTTGTGGTGATATGAGTATGTACATGTTGACAATTGTTGTTTAAGTTTCAATGTGATGTCTAAAGGTGTTTTCATGGAATATATATGTTTGTTAATTGAAAACCATGAACTTTAGGTGGTTTAATATGGTGCGAGTATAAAACCCACCTATGCCTTAAAGAAGGCATGAAAAGTGTTTGATAAAATGCTTAGGATGCTAGAAATTCATGTTTGTATGGTTTTATGATGTCTAAATGACAAGTCCTTGTTAGCTATATACTTCAATATTAATCCCATGCTTTTCATGTATTGCTATTGTGGTGGTATGAAGCATGTAAGATAATGGAGATATACAATATGTACACAAAATATATTCATGCATTCCCTACAATGTTTAAGATGTTGAATCACTATATGAAATATGATATTCCCTACTTATGATATTATGAATTGTGGACTCAAATCTTGTGATCAAGTCATGTCATGTGTGTCAGTTTCCTTCTATTGAATCCTGGGGGTATTCATACCCAAAAAACATAGCTGTGTGCCTAGAGCCATGTCATGTTGTCATGATAATCTCAGTCAAGCTATAATCTATAGCCAGTCATGTGACTCAGGAAATCTCAAAAATCTCATGATCTCAGTTAACACTCAGATAATAGTACTACTCCGTCAGTCAACAGAAGTCAGTCAATCTGTGCATGTACAGTCAGTTGAATCATGTTTAGTGTCTTCAGATAGGAGTAGAAGTTATCACCGAGTGAACCCAAGGATGGGGACTCACCTACCAATTTAGGGTGTGTTTCTTAGCAATCATCCTTGTGTTTTAGAACTACGTAGCCAGCGTAGGTTGAGACATCTTAGCCTGTTAGATTAGGGTTGATGAGGTGGATTAACCTGTTAGTTTAAGGTTCCCACCGTTCTTCTTTTGAATACCTTCCAACTAAAGGTCACCCACAACTATCCTTACTAGTGGTGCAGTATTAACACCCTTCCAGTCGGGGCAGAGATTAGACCCTAACTTAGCTATATTCATTATTGGGGCATGTCGGTTAAATAACTACCTCCAACAGTTTTAGAATCAGTCTCAGTAAAAGAACTCAGATAGGTCTTCAGATTTTAGTATATCAGGACTGTCAGATATAGTCAGACTCAATTACAGTACAAAACTCAGATAGTTCCATCAGATTCAAGATTGTCAGATATAGTCTCTCATGTTATTAGAATTTCAGTATCAGTCATGTTAGCCTTCAGTAAACCATGCATTAGCATACAAGACTAGCTATCATGCACCCATGATTTCAGTTATTATGTATGCATATTTGTACTCTTAAGTTCATGTCAGTCAGACAGTTAGCATTATTCATGTATGTAAACCCTGTTTATATTTAGCCTACCTCACTCGTATACTCTGTACATTCCCTCGTACTGACGCATTTATGCTATGGTGCTTTCTTTTCATATTATACCATAGGTTCAGAGACACGAGCTCCAGATCAGCAGTAGCAGTAGTATTTCCAGTCGTAGAGATTCAGTGAGTCCTCTTCATTCGAGGATAATATGATTTGATTTATTCATTATTATTTTAGTTCGTTATCAGTTTACGAAGTTAGTTGGAGATTGTTCCTTCAACTCCTTATTCATACAGTACTTAGAGGCTTTCAGATTCAGTATTCAGATTTATGTTCAGATTTGATTCAGTTTTTAGCTGTTTTGGGTATCTTTCACCCATATGGATATTATGTTTTGACAGATTCTTTATTCAGTTGAACCTTATGGCCTACATGTTCATATTTTCTGTATTATTATGTTATATATGTAGTGTAAAAGTATATATATCAGTCATGGGTTAGCTTGTGGTCCCTCGGGGTCATGAGCACCGTGTAGTATTCCAATTTAGAAAATTGGGGCGTTACAAACTTGGTATCAGAGCCTAAGGTTCAATAGAGTCCTAGGAAGTCTAAAAGCCAAATCTAGTAGAGTCTTGTACATGGGTGTGTTGCGGGCCACATTTATGTACAAGAGGCTATGAGATGTTTTAGGAACAGTCTAATCCACGTCAGCAGATTTAGTCGAGTTAGAGATAACTAATTTTGATGTCATTCTTGGTATGGATTGACTTCATTCCTACTATGCCATAGTCAACTGCAGAAACAGGATAGTTCAGTTTCAATTCTCGAATGATCTTGTCCTTGAGTGGAAGGGTAGCACTTCATCTTTCAAGGGTCAACTTGTTTTCTATCTTCGATCAAGTAAAATAATTTCTAAGGGGTGTGTGTATCATCTCATGCATGTTAAGGATTCCAGTTTCGAATCTCCCAGTCTCGAATTAATCCCAGTGGTTAATGAATATTCAGACGTCTTTCCCAAAGATCTTCCAGGCATTCCTTTCGAAAGGGAAATAGACTTCGGCATAGAACTTCTCCCTGATACTCAGCCTATTTCTATTCCACCATACAGAATAGCACCAGCAGAACTAAGAAACTGAAAGATCAGTTGAAGGATCTCTTATATAAGGGATTCATTAGGCCCAATATATCCCTAGGGGGTGCACCAGTCTTATTCGTGCGTAAGAAAGACAGTTCTCTCAGAAGTATTGATTACCGTCAGCTCAACAAAGTCACTGTCAAGAACAGGTATCCGCTGCTTAGAATAGACTACTTGTTTGACCAACTTCAGGGTGCCAGTTATTTCTCCAAGATAGACCTAAGATCAGGCTATCATCAGGTCAGAGTTAGAGAATATAACATCCTGAAGACAGTTTTTTGTACTCGATATAGTCACTTTGAATTTCTAGTCATGTCCTTTAGTCTTACCAATGCCCCTGCTGCTTTCATGGACTTCATGAACCGGGTGTTAAAGTAGTACTTGGACACATTCGTCATAGTCTTCATAGATGACATTCTGGTTTATTCTCGCACAGAGCGTGATCATTCAGACCATCTCATAATTGTTCTTCAGACTCTCAGGGATCACCAGTTGTTTGCCAAGATTAGTAAGTCCGAATTATGTCTAAGATCAGTAGAATTCCTTGGCCATATTATTTTCGGTGATGGCATTAGAGTAGATCCTCAGAAAACCGAAGCGGTAAGAAACTGGCCTCGCCCTGTCTCTCCATCAGATATCAAGAGTTTCTTGGGTTTGGATGGCTATTACAGACGGTTTGTTAAGGGATTTTCTTCTATTGTTTCTCCTATGTACAGATTGACTCAGAAGAAGGTCAAGTTTCAGTGGTCAGAAACTTGCGAGAAGAGTTTTCACGAGTTGAAGACTCGACTCACCTCAGCTCTAGTTTTAGCACTTTCCGTTGGTTTTGATGGATTCGTAGTATATTGTGATGCATCTAGAGCAGGTTTAGGTTATGTCCTTATGCATCATGGTAGATTCATAGCCTACGCCTCCAGACAGTTAAATCCCCATGAGAAGAATTATCGTACTTATGACCTTGAGTTAGCAGCAGTTGTCTTTTCCTTACAGATTTGGAGGCATTATCTATACGGTGTTCATGTAGACGTCTTCATAGATCATAAGAGCCTTCAGTATGTCTTTTCCCAGAAAGATCTCAATCTTCATCAGAGAAGGTGGTTAGAGCTCTTGAAAGATTATGACATGAGTGCCCTTTACAATCCTGATAAGGCCAATATAGTGGCCGACACACTCAGTATACTATCCATGGGTAGTGTTTCCCATAGTGAGGATAGTAAGAAGAAATTAGCTCAGGAGATTCATTAGCTTGCCAGACTAGGTGTTCGCTTAGTCCACTCTTAAGAGGGTGGTGTATGTGTTCAGAGTAGTTCAGAGTCATCTCTAGTTTCTAAGGTGAAAGAGAACCAAGACAGGGATCCTAGCCTTGTCAAGCTAAAAGAGTCAGTTCAGAGTCAGGAAGTAGAGGTTTTCTTCCAAGGGGGAGATGGTGTTCTTCGTTGTCAGGGTCATTTGTGTGTTCCTGGTGTAGATGACTTAAAGCAGCAAATTCTTGTAGAAGCGCATGGTGCGCGATACTCTATTCATCTAGAGGCCACTAAGATGTACCACGACTTGTGGGAGATCTATTGGTGGAGAATGATGAAGAGGGACGTTGCAGAGTTTGTGGCTAAGTGTTCTACATGTTAGCAGGTTAAGATAGAGCATTAAAAACCTAGTGGTTCTATGCAGGAGTTCACTATTCCTACTTGGAAGTGGGAAGAAGTGAACATGGACTTCGTAATGGGTTTCCTAGAACACATCATTAACATGATTCAGTTTGGATCATTGTAGACAGAATGACCAAGTCAGCTCATTTCCTTCTATTTCGTACCTCTTACTCAGCTGAGGATTATGCCAAACTCTATATCAGGGAGTTGGTCAGATGACACGATGTTCCACTATCTATCATGCCAAACTCTATATCAGGGAGTTGGTCAGATGACACGATGTTCCACTATTTATCATCTTAGACAGAGGTACCCAGTTCACCTCTCACTTCTGGAAATCATTCCAGAAGGGTCTTGGTACCCAAGTTCATCTCAGTACAACGTTTCATCCTCAGATAGATGGTCAACCAGAAAGGACCATTCAGACTCTAGAAGATATGCTAAGGGTGTGTACAATTGATTTCAAGGGAAGCTGGGATGACCACTTGACTTTGATTGAGTTCGCATACAACAACAGCTATCACTCCATTATTCAAATAGCTCCATTCGAAGCTCTCTATGGTAGGAGATGTAGGTCTCTGATCGGTTGGTTTGAAGTTAGTGAGACTGCAGTCCTAGGGCCTAACTTAGTATTCGATGCCTTAGAGAAAGTTCAGTTGATCAGAGAAAGACTTCAGGCTGCTCAGATCCAACAGAAGTCTTATACGGATATTCGTAGAAAGGATCTCGAATTCGAGGTCGATGACTATGTCTATCTCAAGATCTCTCCCATGAAGGGAGTGAAGAGATTCAGAAAGAAGAAAAAGATCAGTCTCTGATATATCGATCCCTTCAGGATTCTCAGTCGCTTCGGCAAGGTAGCCTAAGTGCTTGAATTGCCTTCAGATCTAGGCTCAGTTCATCCAGTCTTCCATGTCTCTTTGCTCAAGAAGTGCATAGGTAACCCAGAAGTTGTAGTCCCTATTCAAAGCATTGACATTTATAATAGCCTCTCTTATGAAGAGATTCTAGTCGAAATCCTCGACTATCAGACTCGTAAGCTGAGGAACAAAGAAGTCTCTCTAGTCAAGGTTCTTTGGCAGAATCAGTCCATAGAGGGAGCTACTTGGGAAGCAGAAGCAGACATGCGAACCAAGTACACTCATTTTTTCTACGATAATTCAAACTTAGATCGAGGTAACCATTTTCCATAAGCTTATTCATTTACATATTCAAAATTCCAGTATAAAATTGGTATCAAGTATCAGTGCATAGCTTATCAAGCATTCATGAATTCAGCTTATTAGTCATGCATCAGATATGCATGTTTAGTTGGGCTATATTTAGTTTAGAATTCAATTCAGTCCTAAAATCATGTTCCAGTTGAGCATGATCAGTGTATGCGTCGTTTTATCTTTTCTCCAAGGGGGATACATTGTAATATCCCGAAAAATCCAAACCAATATTAGAGCCATGTACCAGACTTATGCATAGTACATCATGTTTTTTTTTATAGTTTTATGAGTAGGTTAGATGTATATTAAGGCTTCAAATAACTCTCAGCTATCAGACGAATCAAAACATTCCTTACCGATTGAATTCTTGAGAAACTAGATCCTAAGTGATGACATTCGTGGTATCTTACCACATTTGTGATACCCTATCACGAAGGTCGTTAGCCTTAGGCAGAAACCTGCTTCTATGTGATGACATTTTTGACGGCTTGTCACATTTTTGACGCCTTGTCACAAATGTCGTCAGCTATGATTTTCAGCAACTGGAAATTTATTTCATAAGGGTATTTTGCTCTTTTCCTTCACCTTCCACGACTTATAACCCTAAAGAGGCATAATTTTTCTCATTTTTTTCAGTTAAGCATCATAAAAACCCTCTTTTACACTCTCAACCACAAGATTAGGGTTTTCCATCAAACTCATCTCTCAAAGAGAAAGATTCAAGCCTTTTTCCAAGAGAATCAAGAGTTAAAGTTTTCCAATTCAAGAACTCTCCAACAAATCTTCAAAGTTTCCTTTCTAAGGTATGCGTAGTGTTCATCTATGGATCCAATCCGTTCATAGATCTCAAGAACCATGTTTTAAATATTATTTTGTAAACTTCCTGTGGTGATATGAGTACGTACATGTTGACGATTGTTGTTTAAGTTTCAATGTGATGTCTAAAGGTGTTTTCATGGAATATATATGTTTGTTAATTGAAAACCATGAACTTTAGGTGGTTTAATATGGTGCGAGTATGAAACCCACCTATACCTTAAAGAATACGTGCAAGGTGTTTGATAAAATGCTTAGGATGCTAGAAATTCATGTTTGTATGGATCTATGATATCTAAATGACAAGTCCATGTTAGCTATATACTACCATATGAATCCCATGTTTTTCATGTGTTGCTACTGTGGTGGAATGAAGCATGTAAGATAATGGAGATATACAATATATACATGAAATATATTCATGCATTCCCTACAATGTTTAAGATGCTGAATAACTATATGAAATATGATATCCTCTACTTATGATATTATGAATTGTGGACTCAAATCTTATGATCAAGTCATGTCATGTGTGTCAGTTTCCTTCTATCAAGTCCTGGGGGTATTTGTACCCAAAAAACATAGTTGTGTGCCTAGAGCCATGTCATGTTGTCACGATAATCTCAGTCAAGCTATAATCTATAGAACTCAGTCAGTCATGTGACTCAGGAAACCTCAAAAACCTCATAATCTCAGTTAACTCTCAAATAATAGTACTACTCCGTCAGTCAATAAAAGCCCCTCAATCTATCCATGTATAGTCAGTTGAATTATGTTTAGTGTTTTTAGATGGGAGTAGAAGTTAGCATCGAGTGAACCCAAGGATGGGGACTCACCTACCAGTTTAGGGTATGTTTCTTAGCAGTCATCCTTGTGTTCCAGAACTATGTAGCCGGCGTAGGTTGAGACATTTTAGCCTATCAAATTAGGGTTTATGAGGTGGCTTAACTTGTCAATTTAGGGTTCCCGCCATTCTTCTTTCGAATACCTGCCAGCTAAGGGTCACCCACAACTGTCCTTACCAGTGGCGCGGTATTGGCACCCCTTCAGTTGGGGCAGAAATTGGACCCCAACTTAGCTATATGTGTTATTGGGGCATGTCGGCTAAACAACTACCTCCCATAGTTTCAGCATTAGTCTCAATAAAAGAACTCAGATAGTTCTTCTGATTTCAGTATATCAGTACTATCAGATACAGTCAAACTCAGTTATAGTACGGAACTCAGATAGTTCCATCAGATTCAGGATTGTCAGATACAGTCGCCCATGTTATCAAAATTTCAGTATCAGTCATGTTAGCCTTCAGTAAACCATGTATTAGCATACAGGACTAGCTATTATGAACCCATAATTTCAATTGCTATGTATGCATGTTTCTACTCTTACGTTCATGCCAGTCAGACAGTTAGCGTTGTTCATGCATGTAAACCCTATTTATATTTATCCTACCTTACTCGTATACTCAGTACATTCCCTCATACTGACGGATTTGCGCTATGGTTCTTTCTTTTCATGTTACACCATAGGTTCAGAGACACAAGCTGCAGATCAGCAGTAGCAGTAGCATTTCCAGTCATAGAGATTCAGTGAGTCCTCTTCATTCAAGGACAATATGATTTGATTTATTCATTATTATTTTAGTCCGTTATCAGTTTACGAAGTTAGTTGGAGAAATTTTCTTTCAACTCCTTATTCAGACAGTACTTAGAGGCTTTCAAATTCAGTATTCAGACTTATGTTCAGATTTGATTCAGTTTTCAGCTGTTTTGGGTATCTTTCACCCATATGGATATTATGTTTTGACAGATTCTTTATTCAGTTGAACCTTATGGCCTACATGTTCATGTTTTCCACATTATTATGTTATATATGTAGTGTACCGGTACAGATATCAGTCATGGGTTAGCTTGTGGTCCCTCGGGGTCATGAGCACCGTGTAGCATTCCGATTCAGAAAATCGGGGCGTTACAAATGAATTTCTATGAACATTGCTCGACTGAGAGTATCTTGAAAACATGACACTGGCTCTAGGCACACAGCTAATTGTCGGGTACAAGTACCCCCAGGACTCGATAGCATGAAACTGACAAAGCATGAATTTCTTGAATACATGACCAACATCACAATCCATAATACAATAAGTTGGAGAATTCATAAAGTACAAGTTCTAAAGCACCACAATTGCCACACATATATCCATAACTCATTGACTAAGACATTTTATCAAACACTTGACATGGATAAACTTGTACATAAATGAGGATTTCATATTATCATACTAGTATGACACTTTTCCTTCCCATAGGCATTTAATCGAACACATGGGGAGCATGCTTTGGTTATACGATCATCAACACATCTAATAACCAGGGATACATCAATCAACGTATAAATTTAAGGGTTTATCATGATTATTATGCAAATCACCATATCTTAGGGTCAATCATTGGAATATGTAATTTCAAACATGAATCAAAACCCCACAACATCATGAACATGAGTTTCAATTCTATTTAAATCATGAACATTCATAAATACACAAATCTTGGATTTTGAAAAGAGATTCTTGAGCTTCATGGATGAAACGGACCCATGAATCAACACATGGCATACCTGGGTTGTGAGTTTCTTGAAGTTCCTGGACTTAAAGAACTTGGAATCTCTTAGTTTCTTGAAGAATGATTTGGATCTTGTTCTTGGGGATTATCTTTGAGAGAAAACCCTAATTTGATATTGTAGATGGATAAAGAACTTATGAGCCTTGATATGATATAATTAGAAGTTAAAACGGGTGGAAAAGACCTAATTACCCTTTTAAAAATGACTTTAAAATAACTGAACGAACTATGGAACGGTGGGTGCGACAGTCCATCGCTGCGTTGATGGTCTATCGGTCCTAACCTTCATACCTGGGTAGAATAAGGGTTCACTGCCTCTGCTGAGACGCCTTGGGCGATGGTCCTTCGCTAGCTCAACGGTTCGTTGGCCTGAGCCGTCATCCTTAGGCAAAAGGTGGTCTTACTGCCTCCGCTCCGAAGGTTTGGGCGATGGTCCATCATTAGCTCGACGGTCCATCGGCCCTCATCGTCTCACCTGGGCAGTTTTTACTGCTTTTTGTAAAACAACCATAACTTTCTAGCTCGATACCGGCTTTGGACGAAATTGGTATTGTTGGAAAGCTAATTCAATTTTCCACATGATAAAAAGTGAAAATCTTAGAAATTCCACGTGTATAAAAGTGGATTAATCTTTCAAAATAATTTTTTAACATACTTGGAATGATTTTAAGCTAAGTAGAAGTACGGGGTATTACACAAATTATCATAGTGACCTATTACACACTTATACTATATAAAAGTGAAATTATTATCTCCCAGCGACATTCATGCCCAAGTTTAATGATTGGAGTGTACTCCACTCTTCCCGTGGTGATGCCATGTGTTTAATTTAATTTTTCTATTTAATTAATGATCCCTTAAATAAACCTAATCTGACCCAATTGATTTTATCCAATTCTAACCCAACCCAATCTGAATATTTTACCCTACATGATTTAAACAAGACATTTTAATATGAAATAATTTTTAAAATATTTAATATTATCGCGCGGATACATACACTAGTTATAATCTAAATGATAGAAATTTTTGAATAAAAAAACATGTAAAAGGTGTAGTAGTAAGAGGGTAAACCATGCAAAGTGATAAATAAAATTCTCGTTAACTTGCTCACCACAACACTCTGACATCTGCATTCTCATTTATTTTTATTTGCTTATTGTATCAAAAATAAATACTATCTAATAATATTTATTTTATCTGTTAAAGTATTATTTATTATTCATTATATTTTAAAATATTATATTTATATATTAAAATTACTTAATTATTTATTACTTTTTTAAGACGTGTAATTAAATTATAAGTGAATAAGTAAAGATAGAAATACTAAGTCATTTCCCTATCCAATTTCTTAGCACTTCTATGAAACATTTTTTTTTCTTTTAAAGAGCCTTCAACATATCATATCCATGTTCAGTTATCAATCACCATTAAAAAAGATAGGGAAGAAATAATCTTAGCCATTAAAGTACCTTGATTAAGAAAATAAGCTTTAAGAGAGGTTGAACAAACACTTGAGGGAAGAAATAATTATCAAAATTTCAACAAAATTAAGACAAAAGAATTATATTTTCTCGCAATATAGCAAGAAATCAAACGATTAAAAAAATTTAGTTACCAATTCTTCAAACAAATGATCTTCAATTTTGATTTTGGATGACAAATTTGGGATTTAGGTTCTTTAGTTTGGAGCCCCAAATTGACTTACATGGAGAATATTGTTGAATATATCCACTGGGAATTAAAAGATATGATTTTTTAAATATTTTTAAACATTTATTTTTGAGTTTTAAAAGGATGGACGCGCCTAAATTGAGTGTAAGAAATGCGCCTGGAAATAGGTGTCGCAGGGAGGTAATAGTTTCACTTTTATATAGTATAGGTGTGTAGTAGGTCACTATGATAGTTTGGGTGTGACCTAGACTTTTCGTGTATAGTTTGAGGTGGAAACCATGACTTTAAACAAACACTTTTGGACTGTTGTTTTTTCAGAACATATACATTACATAGTTATGTATATGTTATGCATTAACAGTGTTATACGTAACGCAGTTATGTATATGGCTTTGTCAGATAAGCTGAGATGTGTTTATTTCAGCCTATATACATAGAATTGTCATGTATATGAAAGAATATAATACATGAATATTAAGAATTGTTTTCTGTTTTCAAGTTTTGAAAAGTTTTACATATTAAGCTAATATTGATTTGTAATGTATATTATTACAGGAGATGCAATTTGAATGCAATTGTCGAAATCAATTCGTGATTCCTCAATCTCTAATTTTGATCGTTGAAATTGATTTGGTGTTTCAAAATTTTGAAATTGAAAAGTTGTTACTAATTTTAAGGGATTCATTAATCATAATTCTAAAAATATAGAGTTAATTATGTTATCTATTTAATGTAAATATTTTATTTTTTAGTTAAATTAGTTAGCTCAGATACATAAGTAGTAATGTATATGATCGGCAACTTATGTATATAAATAGAAAGAGAGAAATTATAATTGAAAAAAGAGAGAAAATATAATTATCTTTCTAAATGGTTAAATTTGTGTTATTTTTCCTAATAATTTTGGAATGTTAGCCCAAATACTCTATCCTAAATCAGTCATTCCGTAAAATCTATATATCTTTAGACTTCGAGGTTCATTAATATGCTACCAAAAATTAGGCCTCAGCTAAGTTCATCAAATCTGTTTTCTTCAGTAAAGGGCACTTGGCTGTATTATAGGACTTGGCCTTTCTAGGCCTATTTATTTGCCTTCTTCAACCTGTTCGTCTATGAAGAAATGAACAAGTTGCCCTCATACTTCGAGATCTGGTCCCAATTAGACGTATGCAACAAGGAATTAAATAGAATAGTACGTAAAGTAAATGGACAATGAACACATCAAATTTTACGTATAAACTTCTTGCTCAAGGGAGAAAAACCACGACCTACCTCTAGGATTTCCAACAACTCCACTAATATTCAAGCAACCTTGAATACAGACTCTATGACTTCAAGGATTTAACTCCTAATCCCTTTTCAACTTGTAATAACTCTATTACACTGATCTAGGTGCAATAACTCTATTGCACACTGACTCAGCTACCTCTAATTGAATCGACAAGCTAACTCTAGTTGTTGGGTTATTAAGAGGTGTTAATGAAAAATGAAAAGGTGGTATTTTTTCTAGAAAGACACTAAGACAAAGGATGCAATTTTAATAGGCACCTTTTCAGATTGAATGATTATGACCTTTCCAATGGGTTGTGATTCGAAGAGTTGCACCTTTCCAAATAGTTACACCTTTATAAAAGGGTGCACCTTTCTGAACCATTGCTTCTCTTTATGAAGCAACACTTTGATGGGTATAAATACCTGAATTTTTCCTCAGGTAAAGACAATTTTTTAAGAGTTGAAAACATTCTTCTACTTCTTAAAAACTCTCTTGTGATCATCAAACTGTTGAGTGTATTTGAAGTTTCTGAAAGTTTGAGGTACCGCTGCTTTCAGAAAGTGAACCATTTTATCTTGGAAGGAAAGATTCCATAACCTTGGGTACTTGAGGGGAATAAATTCCCTAAGGACACACCGTGAAGTCGGTGGACTTGGTTCTTAAATTCCTTCTTCATCTTCATTTCTTGATAATTGATAAACACTTCATTTGATAGTTTATTTGATTATTCATTTGGACTTGTGTTTGAAGGTGTTGAACTTTATTGTAATTCTTGAAAAATTGTTCTTGAATTTGTTTTCGTTAAAATTTAGAACTAAAGAGAATGAAAAATGTGAAGTTCAGCAGTAGCTTTTTCATGCATTCATACATACCAACATCTTACAAAATACTACACTTATAGCTACATAAATTTTACAATACACACTTCACATAATATCTTACAAGACACACTTCACAAAATAAGGACTATCATTTATTTAAAAAAAACTAAACATAATATTTAAAAGAAACTATTAAACAAAAGACTATCTAGAAAAATTTCATATTCTAACACTCCTCTTTGAGATTTTTCTTGGATACTCCCAGCTTAGCCCTTAGAACTTTAAATTTTCCCTTTGGAAGAGTCTTGGTCAAAATATCCACAATCTGTTGATCTGAGCTGCAATGAACAAGATTAACTTTGTCATCCTTCTCTGCCTGCCTGATAGCGTGGAACTTCACATTTATATGCTTTCTAAGACCATGTTGCACTAGATTTTTATCCATAGAAATTACTGACTTATTGTCAACCTTAATGACAGTAGCTTCAATTTAATTGCTATAGATCACGTAGAATTTTTCGTAACCATATAGCCTGATTAGCTTCATCAGCAACAAGGATGTATTTTGCTTCTGCAGATGATTGAGCTACCACTTCTTTCTTCTTAGAATTCCACAAGAACATGCCCGAACTAAGAGTAAAAGTCTATCCTAAATTTCTATTCATATCATCAACACTTCCTACCTAATCACTATCTGAATAACCCATCAATTGCCCTTGCTCTTCCCTTTTTAACCGAATACCATAATTAACAGTTTCTTTGATATACCTCAATGTTCGTTTAGTGATACAAAAATGAACTTGACTCAGAGAGTGCAGGAACCTTGACAAAAGACTTTCCGCGAGCATGAGATCAGGTACTGTTGCTGTCAAATATAGAAAACTACCAATTAGATTTCTATAAACTGTTGGATAAGCCCTATCACCTCCTTCAAACTTTGAGATCTTTTCATTGTGAACTAGTGGAGTCGAAACAGGCTTATATCTCACCATCTTGAACCTTTTAAGAATATCCCATGCATATTTTCTTTGAGAAATAAAGATTCCATTAGTAGCTTGATGAATCTCCATTCCCAAAAAATAATTCATTTCACCCAAATCTGACATCTCAAACTTGGTCTTTATTTTTTATTTGAATTGATTCACCATAGCTTCATTGCTTTCGGTTACTAGAAGATCATCAACATAGAGTGATACAACAGGCGCAAATGTGTCTCCATAATCCAGACCTGCAACTTGCACGTAACCTTTCACAACAAGCCTTGCTTTGTATTTATAAACTAAACCATCTGGATTAAGTTTAGTTCTATAAACTCATTTCACCCCTATTATATTTTTCTCTTTAGGTTTATCAACCAACTTCCAAGTGTCATTCTTCTCTATCATACCAATCTCTTTTTTCATAGCTTCAATCCAAACTTTATGTTTTGATGCTTCTCGATAGGTATTGAGTTCCAAGATTGCAACATTGCATCTTTCATATATCTCAAAAAGGGATCTCATCTTTGAAATTAGTGAATCAAGTGAGGATTCACCATCTGATTTTTCAGCTTTTTTTAGATTTTTAGATGACCTATATTTTTTTCTCAACTTGCTCCTTATCCAGGTTCTAATTAACATGCTCATCCACTACTACACCTCTTCTGATAGAAGTACCTTTTGTTTGCAAATTGAAAACTCTATAACCCTTGGCTTGTAATGAATAACAAATAAAGATCCCAAATTCACCTTTCGGTTCAAACTTGCTTCTTCTGACTGAAGGAACATGAGAATAGCATATCGAACCAAAGATTTTTAAGTTCTTGGCAGATGGTCTTTTTCCACTCCATGCCTCAATAGAAGTTTTATCATCCACAGCTTTTGTTGGTAGCCTATTTAACAAATAAACTAAAGTAGAAACAACTTTTGCCAAAAACTTTGCGGCATTTTTTTTCAAGCAACAAATATCTAGCCGTTGAAACAGCCTCTCTACTTCTTCGGAGGTAGCGGTATGGAATGCATACATCTTACCCTCCCCAGACCCCACATTGTGGGAATACACTGGGCTTGTTGTTGTTGTAAACATCTAGCCATTTCAACTACCATCCTGTTCTTCCTCTCCGATACTCTATTCTGTTCTAGTGAATAACTTACTGTCAGCTTGTGATCAATTCATGCATCTTCATAATACTTATTAAACTCATTTATAGTGTATTCGCTTTCACTTTCTGACCTCAAAGCCTTTAGCTTACAGTCACTCTGTCTTTCAGTGAAAGCTTTAAACTTCTTAAAAATTGAAAATGCTTGAGACTTGTCACTCAAAAAATACATCTGAGTCATCCTTGTTAAGTCATCAATAAAAAACACAAAATACTTATTTTGACCCAAGGATGATGTCTACATAGGTACACATACATCAGTGTGAACTGTAGACATGTAATTTTGTCCCTTTTAAGAGTGTATTTTTACCCATTTACCCTGTCTTACCATGTACCCTCAATCATGTGATAATCCCTCCACTAAAAGCTAAATAAACAAATTCATAACCATTTTTTGACACCTCACCCTAACAAAAATAACAACTTTACCACCCCTACCCCTACCTCACCATCTATCCCACGTGCCCCCACTTCAAAATCCAATTAACATTTCTTTTTCCTTAGTGAACAAACACACACTAGTAACCACTACACACACAACACCTCACTGGAAAAACTCTTTTCTTCTCCACAATTCGCTCTCACACACAGCAATATTCGCATAACAGCAATAATAAACACACATAGAGATCTACCCATTGACACTCACCTCATAAATACACAATACACAACAACTTATAGAGGTAAAATGATAAATAGGGGATATAAAAAAGCCAACAAGAGGGGGGTAGATAGGGAACAATACATAGAGTAAAAACTAGCGATTTGGAGAATTAGAAAAACAGAGAAAAATTGAGGAATTTTGAGAGAGATTGGAGTGAGAGGGGAGAGAAAAATGGGAGTTGACTGTTCCGGCAAAGTTTTCACTAAGAAATGCCACTACTTCCCAAAATTTGATCCGTCCTCCATTTTTCATCACTGTCAAAGCTCGCCGAAGCTCCGGAGAGATAAAAATATTAAACCCAGCTCTATTCTGGAAACCCATCAACTAAAACCGACCCCTCTTTCATCAAAAAATACCAATTAGCTCTACCCATCCCAAAATCTAATGAAACCTTATCCGAGTTTTGGGTTCATGAAGCAGATTTAAGCTTGTCTCTATTTTATTTTGAAATAAGCATTTTGGCGAGTTCGTGCGAGGTTTGATTTGAGCTTGTTCGAGATTTTACAGTCCCAACAAATCGTTCTACGTGGTTTGTAATCCAAATTCAACCCAAAAGGTCCATTTCTTAATCTCTTATTCGATTTTTGTGAATATTTGCATGATGATGTGTTTCCTTTGTTTTAGTTGATTCTGGTTGTGATTTTTTCCTTTGATTTTATTTAAAGAAATTTAATTATCGTTATGTCATTGTTAATCTTGTGTTGAAATTTTTTTAATCGCATGAATGGAAATTTAATTTGATTCGGGATCTGAGTTGATGAATTAATGGTTTAAAAGGGGAAAAGGGAATTGAAAATTGATAAAAGTGAATATCAACTTGTGTTGATTAATTGGTCTAGTTGATTTGAAATGGATGTTAATTTCATTGAACTTGATAGTATCACGTGTTAGGCCATCAAATGGATAGGCAAACGATAGAGGGTAGGAAAATTTAGAGATTGTGGAGTGTTGAATGTTTGAAATATTGGTTGAATGGTTTTGGTTTTCTCGCATTGAAAAATGTATTTATTAAGCCGAGAAATAACCCGAGACACATTCTAATTATTCACTGGAGAACGCCCCAAAGTATCATGTATGCAAAGAAGGCTCGTGATCAAGGCCCGAGACATCAGGTAGAGCATATTCTAGGATTAGTTTAGAATAGGATTTACATTTCTGCATTTTTCTATTTTTGGGACTGTATAATTTGGACTGGACTTTATTTTGATTTTGAATTTTGTTTGATTTGTTGGTTTTCTTGTTTTATATGATTTTTTTGGATTATTCATTTCATAGTATCGTACTAACCGATATACTCCGTGAAGTGATAGTGGTCGAACCACAAGATCGAGGAGTACCTAACACCTTCCCCTCGGTCAATAGAATTCCTTAACTGTAATCTCTGTTTGTGGATCAGTTTTTAGAGTCGAACCATTTTGAAAAGAATTTACAAAGGTGACTTAGGAAACCCAATTTATGCTAAGTGGTGACTCTGAGTTTAAATGTAACAATACTTTTTTGAAATAAATTTTTATTTTTGTCACTTAATAATAAAACTCTTTTGAAACTTAAAAATGTATCTTTTTGGTAAAAGAGAGTCTCTAGAGCTGTCACATTTAAGTCTTGCATCCAATCATTGGCATTTGTCATTGCCTTGTTGTATAGTTGGTCCAAACTCAAAATATTAAGAGCGGCTCTAAAACAAACACAGTATATCTGCTTTGCTATATTTCTCAGATAACCCCCTTTAAATCTTGGTATTTCCATGAATTCCTAGACTTGTCTATTGACAAAACTTTCTGCATGCCTCGTGTCAACTAACAGTCATGTTTATTTCATGTGTTGGCCTTTTGTCTTGCCTTGTACAATTGAAGAAGTTGATAGCTAGTTTTGAAATCTTTTCTCACTTACTTTGGCATGGACTTGACTTAAAGATAATAGAAAAATGACAATAATTTTTAAGTTGGATAACAGACTCAAAATCACAAAAATTAGATAAGAAAGAAAAGATAATGTATGTCCTTTTATTTTAAAATAGAAAAAAGAAAAGATTTATCTGAAAATGACAGTCAACTATAATGATTATGACATGCATTTGGATTGAACTGTCTGATCTTTCCATCCAAACTCTCACCAATTGTTGTTTAGTTGACGACCTTGAAACTGAGTTGCTTCCTTAAGTCAATTGCACTTATAGAACTCATTCGGCTAGTGACGCCTTGAAGGGTTTTCGCCAATAAGCCTCTCTAATTTTCTTTCTCTCAACTCACCATTTTTCCTATGGTGTCCTTGAGGGTTTTCACCAATGAAACTCTCTCATTTTCATTTCTCTCAACTAAAAATGATCTTACGGTGCCCGTGAGGGTTTTTACTGATAAGACTCTCATTTTATTTCTCTCTTGATTTCATATGCTGAGGAAGACAAGTAGTTCCCAAAATACATCATCATATGCATTGTATACTTAGCCTTAACATTGTCAAAGATTGATCTAAAGGTCTTTCTATGGTTGTAACTTGGCTTTTGGATAAGTTTAGAAAGAAAGGATGGCATGAGGCCCAAACGACACTTGAAGTGGGGTAGGACTTACAACTTTTGGAATCGACTCGAACAACGAAGATTAACTCATGCCCCAGTTTCTTTTGACTGGGTAATTCTAAATTATTTATTTGGTTGGACCAAACCCAAAGTAGGGCTGCCTACATATCTCACCCCCGAAAGAGGAGGATCATGTCAAACGTAGTTCGGTAATTTATTCTTTTTCTTGATTCTGATTTTGATTCCCTTTTTTTATTGACTTTTTTCTCTTTGGGACTTTTTTCGACTCAATTTTTCTTGACACTCTTCTCTTTTCTTTCTTTTGGATACATTTTGTTCCTTTTTTCGCAACTTTTCTGACTCGATTGTTTTTCTCGACATCTTTTCTTTTGAACTTTTCTAACTCTATATTAATTCCAAAAGAGGGATATGAAAGAAAATAGAACTAAAGCTCAAACAAGTTAAACAAAGGGTGACATAATATTTGGATAGCAGAATGATATGCCTTCGTTATATCAATCCTTGAAAATGCAAGTATGTATCATGCAATATGAAGGTGAAAGATGAAGATCATTTGTGACATTTTTACAGCATTAACTTTAACTAAGATTGTGCATCACTACTTCTTCTGCGTTTGTTCAACACATAACTCCACTTTTGTTGTACATTCCTCATATTGAATGACTCATGATTTAATAAAGATAATTTTCTTTTTTTCCTCTTGATAGAGTATCGCGCATCCACTATTTGACCTAATTGAGATATGTCTTTCAATTGATAACCAAGTTATTTTTGTAATTCTCAAAATAATTATCTTAATTTTGAAAAAAGGCTTCAACATGGTCTCCAAATATCTCAACACTCTACCTATTTCACAAATGTTTTTTTTTTAAACTTTAGCCTTTTGATTCAATTCTTCATAATTAGACTGGATTTGTAAGATCTGGCTAAAATTTTCACAAGCATGTCATATCACTAGAACCAACATAAAATGTATTGTGTAAAGAAGACAAACAAATAATTTAAAATAAGACAAAAGTTAAAAGGGACACTATATTTTTTTGAAAGAAAAGATAAAAGGGTTTAAACATAAACAACAAAGAAATAAAATAAGATAGATTTTGAACTACAACCCTAAGATAATTCAGAAAATAAAAAGGAAAGCAAAACAAACTACCAATAATTCTTCTAGGTAAGGAGAGGAGTCACTTCCCAATTGTTGAGCTTTACATCTTAGCCACTGATTTGCACATCACTGTGACTAGAGCTTTTACCACTGTCCAACATATTTCCTTCAACAAATAAGTTTTAGACCCCCATGTTTAACGCATTACTTCCTATGTGTGGTGCATTACTGTGTGTTGGTAAAGGATTTTGTGTGACACTCGTATTGTCAATGTTTTACGCTACAATCAATTTTTCTTGAATCATCCTTTCTATTTCTCTTTTCAAAGCACGACAATCCTCAATATTGTGATCCTGAACATCAGAATGATATGCATATCATACATGAGAATTAAAATTTCTTGAATATGGGACATGAGTATACCAAGGAGAGGGGTGATCCTACCCCATTATAATAATCTCTAGAATAGACTGGAATTCGATTCTCTAATTGGCGTGAAACTATCCCTAGACTTCTACCTTTTTTCATTGTTTGACTTGGATGAAACATCGGGCCTAGAAGGGCTTTGATATGTTTGTGGATTTGGAGGATGACTCTGAGGAGTTGGTGCACACCTTTGTGAGTAAGAAAAGGGTTGATCATATGGTTGTGCGCTATATAATGGGTATGGAGGTAGGAAAATGAATTATAATAGATTTTGAGAGTGATTATATAGATCTTGGGTATGAACTTAGTCTTGTGACTGGGGGTAATGACGACGTGGTCTTCTTGGGCATGCCCATTGTCCAACTACAATAGCATTCGCATCTTCCTCATTCTTCTTCCCTCCAGTTTTCTTTCATTGATTGCAACATTGTCCCAAATGTTTCATGAATTCCTTATGTCTCTCTTGTTTCTCAAATTTTGATATCTCAAGGCTTAGAGGAAGGTTAACACTTGAAGACATGCCCCAGTTTTTATATGAAATATCTTTTTTACCCTCCAGTCCTAGGAAACTTTTCATACTATTTTCTACACTCTTCATTTTCCAACCATTTTCTCTGACTATTTTGGCACGCTAGGTTTTTTGTTAAAAAATTTTGGTGATCCAGTTAACTTAAAAGAATGTTCAGGAATATAGCAATGATCATCAAGAGTATTGAACATGGATCTACTAGTAGCATGGGGATGCACAACCATTGGCAGGATCAATATGGAAGCCACAATAGAGAATTGCACAATAAAATCACAGACGACATGTGGTGTTATGAATATAGCAGGCTTATACTAAGGAGCTAGAGAAAGAGTGGTGGAAGTATTAGGATGTTTTTGGTTTGGAATGAATTCTGAGTCATACTGCAGTGCATCTACAATAGTAGGAAACTAAATTTACGATTTTAGTGGAAAACTCATGGTATTTGTAGGATTAATAGCAGGAAATGGAGGATGAGGCAACCCACTTGCCCAAGCTCGGTGCATTTTCGTCATTTGTTTCCTTAGTCTCCTAATCTATTGCTTTAAAATTTTCCTGACTCTTTGTTGGATCCATGATGTCACTCTCTATATCCTTGTTGGACACAACTAACCCTTCCTTGAATTTGGTGTGATGTGGAGGACCAGCTACAATGTTACAAACTAACCACCTTAAACTAACTAAACATGAGATAAAAAATGTATTAGAGTTCAACACTTTCTCAAAATCTTTATCATTCTTTCTTTTCTTTGAAAAATATCACCGAACCCAAGAAGGGCGCCTACGTATCTCACCCTTGAGAGAGAAGAATCAGGTGTGCGTAGTTCGTGAAGTTTTGGCACAACATGAGCGATCAAACTCTTTATTTTTTTTTCTTGAAACTTTAAGAAGAAAAGAAAATAATAAATTGTCAAAAGAATAGACGAAAATATTTGGAATTTTCTAGCTTTAAAATCCTATAAAAAATGAAACCTATGATTACCAAAGAAAATCTATTTTGGGTTTTCGATTTTGAATTTCATACGAAAATGAAACTTGAACCTATTAAAGGAAAATCTTTTTTTATAGTTTTATTTTTGAAGATGTATATGAAACACCTACTCTAAATGAAGAGTGAAGAAATTTTTTTTTTAGATTTTTTAAATAAGATCACCGAACCCTGGGAGGGCTGCCTACGTATCTCACCCTCAAGATAGGAGAATCTGGAGTGTGTAGTTCGACCAGATTGGACAATTAGGGATTAACTAACAGATTGACTTAAGAGACATAACCAAAGACAGATGATGAACAACGTCAATAAAATCTTCTTTTGGATTTTTAATTAGACACTTCACATAAAACTGACACCAACAACTACGAAAGAAAAATCTCTTTGATATTTTCGTTATATGAAATGTACAAAACTTCTACCATTTTTTTTGAATTGTTCTTTTATAAAAAGCTCCTATTGAAAATTTTCAATTATGAATTCTTACTAAAGGAAATAAAAGGAAATTTTTTTGATGTTTTTGGTTTTTTGAGAAAATGAGTTAAAAAGGTAAAAAAACTTTTTGAAATTTTTGAATTGTAGAAAACAAAAGCCAGAAAAAACTACGAGATTCTTTTTTTTCTTCTCTTTTTCCTTGCTTAAATACATGGTCGTTTAATCCTAACACGTGTTTTTCCCCAAATCAGTCCGTTAAATGACCCTGTAACCCTCAAAGATACAACAATTAGCACATACGGATGCTTTAGGGGTGAGTCTCCTATATAGAAATAAGTGGGTCCCGCTAGGTCTCAGTATGATGCAGATAAGCATGACCTAAAGGCTGACCTAAGCTGGGATCCACTAACAAGGCTATTGGGGGGAGCGTATTCTTGATGGTGGCTGCGATAGCTTTCCACCCACTTCATACCAACCGACAACTCCCTCATCCTAAAATAAAAATGACT
The DNA here is from genome assembly GCF_002878395.1 of Capsicum annuum. Classification (NCBI taxonomy): domain Eukaryota; kingdom Viridiplantae; phylum Streptophyta; class Magnoliopsida; order Solanales; family Solanaceae; genus Capsicum; species Capsicum annuum. The sequence continues at coordinate 26,498,586 of NC_061113.1, read as the reverse complement.
CAACTAGAGGTCGTCTACACAACAAGTACAATGGGACTTGTTGTGAAAGAAATGACTTGAGTTATGCAAATAATGACAGATATAAAGCGGTAACACATAAGAAAATGCTATAAATAAAGAGCACATAAGCATTCCACAATGATAAAATAATAACACACACAATACCACACACAAAATCTCTATACACCTATAGTGTCATACTAGGCTGATACAACTCAAAAAATAAGCTCAAATTAAAAAGTTTCCAGCAGAGTCGCCAGAGGTGTCACACCCCATTTTTACCAAAAAGATACATTTTTAAGTTTCAAAAGGTTTATATTATTAAGTGACAAAAAGGAAAATTTATTTCAAAAAAATATTGTTACGTTTAAACTCAAAGTCGCGAATTGGTACACCCAATTTATGCCAAGTGGAGACTCTGAGTTCAAATGTGACAATCCTTTTTTGAAATAATTTTTTCTTTTTGTCACTTAATAATAAAACCCTTTCAACACTAAAAAATGTATCTTTTTGGTAAAAAGGGGGTGTGACATGAACAAGTTCAAGTTTTTCAGTTGTCCTCTAGGTAGCACTTTTAGGAAATGCTTTCCTGTGAACCTTACTCACCTGACATGAACCATGAACTTCTTTAGATAGTGAGATCTCAGGTAAATCCTTAGTCAAACCCTTTTCATACATAGATTTTAAAGTGGCATAGTTAAAATGCCCATATCTTCTGTGCCATAACTATGAATCATCTAATCTTGCAAAAGTGGCACTATTATACTTTCCGTCTAGTAGAAGCTCCTATCCACGATTTCTACTTTATCAATCAAAGTATCGTCAGAATAAAAAAGTAAACAACATTTTTCCTTAAAAAATAAGGAGTAACCTTTAGACATCACTTGGCCAACACTCAACAGGTTATATGCTAAAAAAGGAACGTACAACACATCGTGTATAAACTTTTTACCTTGTTTCATTTGAAAGGCCACTGAACCCTTTCCATGTGCTTCTACTGTTACACCATTTCTCATCCTAATATTAGCTTTGAGTGACTTGTCAAGTGTATGAAACATGAGTTCATTATATGACATATAACTTGTACACCCAATGTCTAGGAACCATTTGGATTGGTTGGTTGTGTTTTCTTCATGAGTATTCATAAACAAGCTTTCTTTCTTTTCTGACTCTTCAGTGAAATTTGTCTGCTGAACATTGTGTTGTTATGGTTGATTCTGCTTGGCCCTATAATTCTATTAATATGACCCATTTTTCTACAAAATTTGCACTAAATTGATGGTTTTCCTTTGAACTAACAATCCTTTTTTTTATGATTGGTTCTTTTGCAATGGATACAAAGTGGAAACTTTCCTTTATGTGAAGATTCTGCCCTTGGCTTTCTCTTTTCTATTTTATATCCTTCCATCCTCATATTGTCCTTTATGGATTGCTCGCCTTTATGCTTTTCTTGAAATGTTACTTCTGCTGCTTCTTTATCTCTTATACTTGTTCTTTATTAATAGGCTTGCAATTTGCTAATTAGCTCCACAACAGAAAAAGTCTTCAGATCACAAGATTCCTCTATTGCTGAAATCTTGGACTCAAACATTGTTGGTAAGCTTATCATCATCATCTCCACCACTTTTGAATCTAGAAAAGTTTTACCAAATAATCTTATCTTATTTACAATTTCCAAAAGTTTAGAACAACACTCTTTTACAGTATCTCCTTCTTTCATCTTTAACATCAAAAATTCTCTTTTGAGAGTTAAGAGTTTGATAGTTTTCACTCTGTCACTTCCATCGAACTTCTGTTTTAGCTTCTTCCTTGCTTCTTTAAGTGTTTCTTAAGTCATTATTCTTGTGAAAATCACATATGAAAGTGCTGAATAAAGATAAGTTGGTTTTTTAAACTTTGCATCTTCATAATTCTTCATTTGTGTAACAGTTAAATTTGGTCCAAGTAGAGGAGGATCATTTTCACTTTCAACTACTTCCCTTAGACTAAGATATTTGAGATAAGCCTTTATATTTATCACCCATATGTGATAATTTTCTCCTGTAAACATAAAAAGGGGCTTGCACCCAAGAAGTTGTTGGATGCCATGTTACTGTTGTTCAGCTCTCTCATCTTAGACAAACTTAAGAAAAAACTTAACTTTAAGCCTTTTCAAAACCCTAAAAAATCATGGCTCTGATACCACTATTAGAATTTGGAACTAAAGAGAAGGAAAAGATTAAGTTCAATAGTAGCTTTTTCGTTCATTCGTACATACCAACATCTTACAAAAGACTTGTTAGAATACGTGCCCTACTGATTACTTATTTTAGTCTAGCAGTTGATTATAGATGGAATAAATTGACTAACGTGCTCCTATGTAGGTAAAACAGTAAGTAATTGAACAATGATGTTTAATAAAACACCCGACTCAAAAAGGTGTAGAAAACCATGACCTACACCTCTACAGGATTTAACCCCAACTTCACTACACAATAATGAGCCTCAGCAACAACTGATTATAAAACTCTTGTAACTTAGGAATTATAAACTCTAATTCCTATAACTCAAAGACTAGGAATTATAAACTCTAATTCCTAACTACACACACACCACCCAAGGTATCTGTTCCCAAAGTCTCTGAGTTATCCCCAACTCAAAGACTAGCTCCTAGTTCAGTTTATAACACACTGAAACTAATATTACATCAATAGTTCAACACAATAAACAACTCCTAATGATCAACTCTAAAACTCTTAGCCAGATTCTATACTAGGACCGGGTTCTTCAATTGTGTTTCTTCACTGATTGAGTAGCACTTCGTAGTAAATCTGTCGATTGCTCTTTTCAACTTTATAAGAGCGTGTGTTACTCTTAATGATACATCTTCTATTTAAGCACAACTCTTCAAAGAGTCATTCTTTATTTCAAACTCACCCTTGAATCAAAAATCTCATTAGAGTTCTACTTCAAGTGAGACTCCTTCTTCAATTCCATTTCTTATCTCCTTAGTGTTGTAGTCAAAATCTAACTCTCCAAAGAGTCCTTCAATTTGTACTCTTTCTATCTTTTATAGATTTCTTAGTTTTACATAATCTTTCTCCTTCTACACATAAGACTCTTCAGGATATACCAGAAGTGAAAATCCTTCTTCACATAGGACTCTTTTTTCAACTGAACTTGTTTTTCCTTATCATCAAGTGTTTGAATCAAATTCAACTTGTTCTATTCCCCATGTGTCCAGTAAGTTGAGTCTATCAGAATTAGGCTCGCTCATTCATTCTTGACTTTAAGTAATCTTGTCTGCATCTATCAGTGAAGCTTAAAACCTGACTTCCTATACTTGGACCAGCTCAAGTAACATGTTTCATTTATTTTTCAGTTTGTCAATCATCAAAACTACCTAGTACCCCAAAAAATCCCCCCTTTTGATGATGACAAACTTCTTGTCTTTGTGCATTTAACCATCTTCACATGTAGGTACGACAGTATAGAACACTAGAATAAAATAGATTAGTTAATGGGTTATAAACATTGCACAACCCTCTTATCATCTTCCCCCTTTTGGCATTATCTAAAAACCATTTTAATGCAATAATATACTTGTCAAAGTGATTTGTTATGTTATTCATGGCCACTGGGGCTATCACCAAAATAATCCGACAAAGACTTTACCCAACATAGTAATGTATTAAAGAGAGCAACAACATGAGTCAATTAAGTAAAGATAACCATTCTATCAAACTGCCAAAGCCTGTTCCACATTAAACCTAAGCTAGTACTTAACAAAGAAAAAAAAATTGAGCATTAATAAAAAGAAACACAGTATAAGAGTGGGACATGGCTAAGTATATGAATAGTGATGAGCGGATGAGGAAGGTAGAACAGGTGATATCAACCGTGTCAATTGACAAATGACTTTGATATTTTCAGCTCTCTCTCAATCAAGGTCAAGCTTCAAAGTTATGATCCTAACCTGAAGGACCTCTTATTCCACTTCATGAATTTCTTATGTAGCTTCTAGTTTAGAAGTTTTCTCAGTAAAGCATTTCTTTATTATTATTTTTCAAATAAGTGTTAGCCTTCCTTATTAAAATAGGTAGAGCATCATGATTCATCTACTCAAGAATATTCTTTGTTGTTTGAAAATTCAAACTTGAACTAGGACAGATAAGTCCAAAAAATCTGAGCCAATTAGAAACTAAAATGAAGTGCATGTCCCTTTTCATTCTTTAGAAATATATGCTACATGTGATTGATGATTAAGTTTGGCAAATTCATGATACAAAAACTGATATTTTGGTAGAGCCGAAGGAATTTTTGGTGTAGAATTAACACATTTGCGAACAACCATTTGGAGAGAATCAAAGAAAGTTTAGTCAACCAATTTATCAGCTTTATAAGACAAGGGAAGGATGAAGTGTGAGGAATTGAACAGGTGTGCTCAACTGTTTCAACTTAGACAACCTATGCTTATGTCAGTGTAGAACATACCTGATAAGAAGAACTTTGTGGTCACAATTGTTCGCTTGTACCTATTTTTCTACATAATCTAATACAAAATTAGGTTAGAAGAGTTAAAAATCTAGAATTAGGACACAACTAAATGTGCAAGGTTAAATAGAATAACTTTTTAGCTAATAAGATTAAAGAGAAACCAGTTATTCTAGCCAATCATTGTGGGGAGTTCATGCAATTTTAATCATTCCTAAGTTTAACCTATTCTTTTTAAAATGCTATCTACTTAGTGACGGTGGTGCATTTTCAGTCAATTAAGTAATTCACATAATCAACATCTTTATAGGCCACAAGAGTAAAATTGTTTTCCTTTGGAAACCATAGTCCCAAGTCATTGATTTGTTGTTCCCCTTATCAATATTCCCTCAGTCTTCACAATGGTTAGACCATGTGGTACAACATAATTCTCTTACCTTCTCTATTTCTTACTCTTACTGGTTCATAGAGATTCATATATATCAGGTCCAAGCACTTGGTCGTACTTATGATTCTTTGTTTAGAAAGAGGATCTCCCTTGCTTCCCCCTTATACGAGTACTACAAACCTAGCCATTTTTCAAAGGATTTTGTTTTAGTTCGCCCAATATTTCCAACTCCAATAATGGTTCTCTTTTTGCCATCTCCAAAAGATCCATTCCCTCTTTAAATGTGGTAAGTGAAGTGAACTTTATTTACTTCCAGTCTTATGCCTTGAGCAAGCTCTATCAATGTACTAATTTTGCTTTCCTTCTTTCACTCTCACCTGTAAAACAAATTAAGGGTTAACTTTAGGCACCTAGACAAGCTTAGGTCCTTTTTTGTGATCAAATGGATGAATTAAATTTCTTCTAGCCAACTTAGGCAACAGGTTTGTGGACCTATTTCTCTGAACAGTTATGACACTTTTTCTGTTAGCTTGAGCTAACATGAAGCCATCTCCCTTTGCTAGATTTCTACTTATATCCCTAATATTTACAATAATTGGACACTCAGTGGTAGGATGTCCAAGATTTCAACAAATGTAACACAAATCCCTTGTAACATTTGTTTCTTTATAGAATCCTAAGCCGGCCTTTTCATAATGAGTTCTTTCACATAACTTATTCACAATTCTAGATGAGTTAGTCCATTTATTTTCTCTTTCAAGATCTATTTTTAGCTTAGACACTTCTTGAGTTAGTTTCCTCATTTTCTCTTTTTCGTAAAAATAATCATTTTTGCATTTGTTAATGTTTGACTCAATTTTTTTCTGATCTTCACTCATAACTTTTTTTCTTTTATCAGAGAGATAATACTCAATTACCCCCTGAAGTATACCCAAAAAGGCTATGACACACCTCAACTTAAAAGGGGTCCTATTACCCCCTAAACTAATTAAAAGTGTAATTTTGATACCCTTAGTGCCTACGTGGAATATATATGGCACAACACACTGAAGTGTCCACGTAGACACACGTGTGTGCCACTATGTGCCACATAGGTACTAAGGGTGTCAAAATTACACTTTTAATTAGTTTAGGGGGGTAATAGGACCCTCTTTAAGTTGAGGTGTATCATAGCCTTTTAGGTATAGTTCAGGGGGGTAATTGGGTATTTTCTCTTTATCAGAAAGAGTCAGTTTTAAAATTTCTGATTTTAGAGTCAGATTTGAAGAATCAAGTTGACCAACCTATTCCTTAAGAGTGCATTTTTCCTTTTCAATGGTGTTCTTACAAGCTTCTAGATCAATAAGATCAAACTTGAGACTCGCAAGATTGTTGAATAACTCATCCCTAATAGAAGTTAATTCTTGAAAATCATTAATTAGAGCACTCATTAAGGAAACAAGTTTCTTTTCAGAAAATAAATGCAACTTCTCTTTGAGTTCAAGAATTCTTATCTTAGAGTTTCCATCTTATTCTTCCATGTCTGAATTTCCAATGGCCATAAGAGCAGTTTCATGAACTTTTTCATTATCTGATTCATCTAATTTTTATCCCCGGGTTTCTACCATAGCATATTCTTTATTTTCCTTTTTCTTAGCCTTTTCTTTTAATTTCTTTTCTATTCTCTCCTTTCTCCACTCAATTTCCCAGATGGAAAAATCTCTGATTTGGTCATCAGTATTTCCACATTTGTAGCATCCAATCTGATTTTGATCATTAGACCACTTCTTGCTACCTGTTCCTTCCTTGTTAGATCCTCTTTTCTTGAAAGACTTGTTGAAGCTTTTTGTAATGAAAGCTACTTGTTCTTCATCCAATTCAAATTCATCACTTTCATATGTCATTTTTAGATATTCCATGTTCATCTCATGGGTCTTTAAATTACCAACTAATTCATAAAGTGACATTCTAGTGAGATCCTTAGTTTATCTTATGGCTGTAACTTTTACATCCCACTTAAAATTTGGTAGGACTCTCAAAACCTTCTCCACCTGTTCCTAAACAGAGATGACCTTTCCAAAAGATGTCAACTCATTATTCAGGTTGGTCAATTTGGTCATCATTTTATGCAAAGATTCATTTTCTCCTATCCTGAATGCTTCATACTCAGTGAAAAGGTAAGCGATCCTCAATTTTCTCACTTGAGCAGTTCCTTCATGAGCATTTACCAAAGCATCCCATATTTCTTTAGCAGAATTGCAGTTGGATGCCCTGTTGTATTCAGAAGGACCTAGTCCACACACTAGAATATTATTGGCCTTTGCATTTTTCTTTAATGCAATAAGATCTTTAGCAGTAAACTCACTTCTAGTTTTTCTGACAAGTTTTCCATCAACTATTTTCATATTAAGTTTGGATCCATTAATGATTCGATCCCACAACTCATAATCTTCTCCTTGTAAGAACATTTTGATTTGAGCTTTCCACCAAATAAAAGAAGAGCCACCAAAGAATGGAGGTCTAGTAGTGGATTGACCCCTTCACTTTGACCAGTAGGTGGTGCAGAATTCATCATCGTGATCTTTTGTCTTAAATGCTAAGGGTTTTTAAGACAACCCCTCTCTAATACCACTTGTTAGAATATGTGCTCTACTGATTACTTATTTTAGTCCAGCAGTTTCCTATAGATGGAACAGGTTGACTAACGTGCTCCTATGTAGCTAAAACAGTAAGTAATTGCACAATGATATTTACGTGGAAAACACCAGTCTCAAAAAGGAGTAAGAAACCACGACCTGCACCTCTATAGGATTTAAATCCAACTTCACTACACAACAATGAGCCTCAACAACAACTGATTACAAAACTCTTGTAACCTAGGAATTATAAACTCTAATTTCTATAACTCAACGACTAGGAATTATAAACTCTAATTCCTAACTACACACACATCACCCAAGGTATGTATTCCTAAAGTCTCTGAGTTTTCTCCAACTTGAAGACTAGCTTTTAGTTCAGTTTATAACACACTGAAATTAATATTACATCAATAATTCAATACAAGGAATAACTCCTAACAATCAACGCTAAAACTCTTAGTCAGGTTCTTCAATTGTGTTTCTTCACTTATTGAGTAGCACTTCGTAAATTCAATCTGTCGATTGCTCTTTTCAGATTTGTAAGTGGGTGAGTTACTCTGAATAATACATCTTTTATTTAAGCAAAGCTCTTCAAAGAGTCATTCTTTATTTCAAACTCACCCCTCAATCAGAACTCTTATTAGAGTTCTACTTCAAGTGAGACTCCTTCTTCAATTCTACTTCTTGTCTCCTTTGTGTTGTAGTCATACTCCAACTCTCCAAAGAGTCCTTCAATTTGTATATTTTCTATCTTGCATAGATTTCTTCAATTCTCAAAATCTTTCTCCTTCTACACATAGGACTCTTCAGGATATGCCAGAAGTGAAAATCCTTATTCACAAAGGACTCATTTTTCAGCTCAACTTGCTTTTCCTTATCATCAAGTGTTTGAATCAAATTCAACTTGTTCTATTCCCTGAGTAATCAGTAAGTCGAGTATATTAGAATTAGGCTCGCTCATTCATTCCTGACTTTAAGCAATCTTGCTTGCATCTATCAGTGAAACCTGAAACCTGTCTTCCTATGCTTGGACCAGCTCAAGTAACATGTTTCATTCATATGTCAGTTTGTCAATCATCAAAACTACATAGTACCCAACAAGACTACACTTATAGCTACATAAGTCTTACAAGACACACTTTCTTACAAGGACACACTTCACAAAATAAGGACTACCATTTATTTTAAGAAAACTAAACATAATATTTAAAAAATACTATTAAACAAAAGACTATCTAGAAAAAATTCATATTTTGAAGTTTGTATAGAAAAACATATAGATTTTGTACCCGCCGGAGTAACACTAGCTTCAGTCAACTAACAGTCTAACTCTAGAGGACACTTTTATAAGAAGAACTGAAAAGACAACACCTACTAAAATAATGAACTTTAAGCAGTAGGCAACGTTTACAGACTCTTAACAACGATTCAAACACAACAAAAATTATAAAGCATAAGTGACGGTTGAGCAGGTCCCTTGTTGCAGGTAAGACTTTGAATCTTTAAGGATTCAAGAGATTTGATGTTGTTGTGTATGTGGAAGCTTAGGTTTTCTTGTTTGTTGAAATGAGCATATATATAAGAGATAAGAAAACTTAGGATGAATTTCATTGGTTGGGACAAAAAGTGCAGCAGCTTTCCCACCAACTTATTGCAGAGTAGTACTATGTCTGATTGTAGCGGTGACCAGTGAAAGTGACGTGAATGCGATCAACCAGGTTCGTAAGTAGTTGCAGCTTTGTCATCACAAAATCTTCAGGAACCAGGTTCCAAGAAATAATTTGTCAATCATCAAAATTAAGGACTTAACAACCTACTTCCATGATTTGCACAAGGTCTGACTCGTCGTATTTATGAGTTTCGACTCGATCAAAGATATGCAGGGGAGTGGGAGTTCAAATAGACTCGAACAAGGTTGTACATGCAAAATAGAGGAACTAAAGATTAATTGATACGCGTGGTGGTTAATCTAAGCCAACCAAGTTAATCAACATGCTTGAATGCTGATGCTAACAGTTGGGAAGAAACAAAATATCCTTCAAACCAAAGTAATGTTATGGTCAGTAGCACATGATGGTAAATGTTGATATATTCAGCAACAGAAGACATTGGCATAACAAACGTATCCGGTGTTGAAGGGACAAACATGAGCCAACATTTACGAAGAAAACAATCAGCTTATACCATACAGAACATGTATTACAACTACCAATTGTAGGACAGTCCATTAATGAACTTAAGTCAAACACAAAAAATTTACCAAAACAGTCCACACTAAGCTTGCTTAACCATTTATGACTTCTAAAGTTCAACATATCAAGCATATAAATACAAGTAGGTAGAGGGGTTTGAAAAATGTTGCTTCTTTAACAGATATACTAGTACAGATGGACAAAATAGAATATTATCGCGCATACTAATAAGTTCCTGAAGCACAAGCTGGATTTTAAAGTTGTCAAGTCCTTACAGAAAAATGGAAAATCAAACAAGTAGACCTCCACTTAAGTGACTATCAAAAAGTGGGAAATGGAGAAAGCTTTTAACGAAGAAACAAGATGCTTCACTCCCTACAAATAATTTTGCAATTCTCCAGTAACCAAACAGGAAGAAAATAGGACTGTAGGACATGATGAACATCGACAGATTCAAGGCCAAAGAAACCCTCAAGGAAAGCAAACATTCGTTCAAGCAAAGTAGTCAGTCATTCGACCATTTACAACTTTAAAAGAATAGACAATTACCATTACTAATATGTTATCACCCATTTTTCAGCATTTCTTTCTTTTCTTATTTTTAGTTCTTAAACACTCCCTCCTTAATCCCCTTTCACCGCCATTCCAAATCTCACTTATCTCTTTCCAATGTCGAAACCATCTTCTAAACGCGGCTCGTTAAATTATTTTGAGATCTGCCACCGGTTGAGATCTTGAAACCATATCTTCTGGACGCAATTTGAGACTACTGAAAAAATTGTTTTACATGTACGACTAGATGATAGAATTATACCCAATTACCCTGTACTATACCAAAAAGCTATGACATACCTCAACCTCAACTTAAAGGAATCCTATTATCCTGAACTAATTAAAAGTGTATTTTGACATTTTTAGTGCCTACGTGGCATATACGTGACACAACATACTGAAGTGTCCACGTGTGCCACTTATGCAATAAGGGTGTCAAAATTACACTTTTAGTTAGTTCAGGGTAATAAAACCCTTTAAGTTAAGATGTGTCATAACCTTTTTAGTATAGTTCAAAGGGATAATTGGGTATTTTCTCTGATTTTAATTTATTTTAACTGGAAAAAAATTGTTGTTTTATTGTATGATTCGAACTTGATAAAAAACTTGTCTAGACGTTTGGATGCAATTTTAATTAACATCTAGAGATCATACTAAACTTTTGACAGTTACTTTTTAAAGTGTGATGAAAGAATCTTTTTAACCTCATAATGAAGAAATATTGTTGATAATTTTATTATGATGGAGTAATTATTTTTCAGAGAGTTTCTTACTCTTAAAATCAATAATTGTAAATTAACCACAAAACTTCTCCATTTCTTTATTTTGATTAAAAAATATTAATGGATATCATATTACGATAGAGTTGGTGATTTCTTCAATGGTGTAAATTGTAAATTGTTTCAAAAAAATAACGCCACTTTTATATTTAATTTAAATTTAAATATAAGCACTAATAAAAATTATGATGGAGTGATAAATTCTCCTTCGTCCTTAATCAAAGATATTGAATAGGTATTAGGAAGTACTCTTCCCAACTGTGGGTATTCCTGACGCTCCGGATATTTAGAGATCTTAAGATATTTTATTGCATCACAATCTTGAGCATGGAGGCCATCAGTCATTCGAGTAGCACCTTAGGATTGGAGAATCAATGGATATTATAATTTTTGTTTTACTTATCAAATCATGATACCGATAAAAATTATATTGTGAAAGTATAGGAAGTTATTACATAATGATTTGAAACATGAAAGTAAATACATGGGTGCCGCGTCTTTTATAAAACTAATTTGATTTTAAATTTTTAGAAACCAACAATATTTGAATATAATTTGTTTGAATGTCAAAACTAATAATAGAAAAAAAGGTTAGAAAAAAAAGTAAAAATAACATAAATCTCAATCTTATTAGAATTATTTATACTCTCTCCCACTTCCTTAATTATTTTACTCTCTCTCCCGATTCATATACATAAGAAAACCAACATATAAATAGAAACTTTTGTATATGACAAGGCCGACATATACATAACAAAGTCAATTCATATACATAACAAGTATGACAAGGCCGATATATACATAACATTGCCGACATATGCATAACAAAGTCGATTCATATATATAACAGGTCTGACATATACATAGAAAGCTATGTATATGTATTTTTAGAGAAAAAAATGGAATTTTTGTAATATATTTGGAGAGTTGGGATTTTTTGTAATAAGTGAAACTTAAGTTGTGGGTCTGTATAATTTTTAGGAAAAAGTAGGCTAAAGTCATCGACAAACCCTCAAACTTGTCTCGAAAATTCACTTAGACCCCTCAACTAAGGCATGTACCCATCAGGCCCCTAACTCACCTGAATTTTGATCTAATCAGGCCTTTTTTGTCTACATGGAATACCACGTGTTATACACTAGCTTAGGGCGCGTGAGGAGATATATTTTACTAAATCACGAATTAAAACGTGTCAAATGGCACTGAGGGCCCCAAAAAAGTATTAATTAAAAAATTTATATTTAAGTTATTTTATTAATATAATTTTTAATTGTTATAATTTCTTAATTTTTTTTAAAAAGCACCCCACCCCCTATGTCTTCATCGTTTTCAACCCCACCCCACCCTATATCGCGTCTTCGTCGTCACTGTCAAGAACATCAAAGGGAAAAATGTAGATCTAAGTATCTACAGGCAAAGTGCTTCTTGAGAAAATTAAAGGAAAGGTGTCTTTTAAGTCTTGAATGAAGGATTGGTGACATTGACCAACTTAAAGAGTCAAACATCATTAGAAAACTTGATTAAGTTAATTGTGGACTTGATTAATATTTTTAAAAAATTTTAATCCTTTCAAAAATACAAATCAACCCAACCCACACCCCTCTTCAATCCAAATCAACTACTCTCTCTCGAGACAGCTTCTCTCAACTCTCTCCCAACCAACAGTTCTGCAAAATTTCTCCCTTCAACCTCCGGCGACAAATAGTCGAGCGAGTTCTTTTTCAACTTTCAATCGTCAATCGATGTGAAGACTTCTCCGGTGACAACAACTTCGAGTTTTTCATCGTCCTATTTTCTTTTTCACAGGTAAAAAATTATGAAGAAACAGAGGAACTTGAGCCAACTACTCTTCTAGTATTGAAATATGAACTGAGTAAAACCCTAATTTCTGGAATTTCTTCTTCTTGTTGTCGTACTGTTGATTCAAATTTGTTGGTGATTTTTTGTCACAGTTGATATTCTTAGTATGTGTATGTGTGTGTGATGTGTTGGTGTTACTGGGTTGATTTATTGTTTGTCTTGGTAAAAATGGTATTGCAACAGATGAAACATCTGATGTAACAGATGAAATATTTGATGCACCAGATGAAAATCTAATACAACTATGAAAATCTGATGCAACAGATGAATAATCTAACAGATCATTCATCTGTTGCGATAGACGACTCTTCTGTTTAGAAGAAATCTAAACAATATTGATCCAACAGATAGCTGATTAGTGATTTATTTTTATTCTTTCCAATGGTTTACTCTTCATTTTGCAACAGATTAGTGACTATTTTTATTCTTTCCAACGGTTTACTCATTCATTGTAACAGGTCGATTATATGTTACAACAGATAACATACCTGGTGCAACAGATTAGTGATCTATTTTTATGGTTTCTAATGGATTACTCATCCGTTGCAACAGGTTGGTTGTATGTTGCAACAGATAAACTACCTGGTGCAACAGATTAGTGATATGTTTTTATTCTTTTCAAAGGTTTACTCATCCGTTGCAACAGGTCGATTTTATGTTGCAACAGATAACATACCTAGTGCAACAAATTAGTGATATGTTTTTGGATTTCCAATGGATTACTCATCTGTTACAATGGGTCAGTTATATGTTGCATCAGCTAAAATACCAGGTGCAACAAATTAGTGATCTGTTTTTATGGTTCCCACGGATTAGTCATCCATTGTAACCGATCGGTTATATGTTGCATCAGATAAAATACCAGGTGTAACAGATTAGTGATCTGTTTTTATAGTTTCCACGGATTACTCATCCGTTGTAACAGGTTGGTTATATGTTGCAACAGATAACATACCTGGTGCAACAGATCAGTTATCTGTTGGAACTGTTATATTACTGTTATCCATTAATTAATTATAATCTATGTTATGTTCCTGTTAATTTAAGATAGTATGGCTCCCAAAAGAAAAGAAACAAATCAAATCAAGACCAAGTAAAGGAACAAGTGCAGCAGTTTGGCTACATCCACCACTCTATGAGCTTGCTTTACAAGCGTTATCTCAATCAGGAGCAGAAAATAATGAATACAGAGAGGAGAAATCTTTTAATAGAAATGATCCAAACACTAATGGCCCTTCCGCCGAAGATTTGGTCAAAACCTTTAGCATTGATTGTTATTCTGTGAGAATGCAGTGAGATGGTGCCACAGATTTAATTGGTGATCTCGTGGTTAAGCCAGTCATGGGAAATAATTTCGACGCCTTCAGAAAAATACTCCGAGAACAAAAATTGGATTCTTATTTTAGGGAAAGTTGCTTTGGGTAATATCTTGATTTGTCGGAGGACAACAATGCTTGTTTTCAGATTAAAATAGTATATGATCTTCTCAACCGCAGGTTTAAGTATGAAAACAAAGATAAGATTGATGGGGTGTGGATAAATTACTGTGGCATTCCTATTTGTTTTGGTTGGAAGGAGTTTGCCATAGTTACCAAACTAAAATATTATACTCCTCCTTCTCAAGTTATACCTACTCTGATCCAAAAAAAGAACCCTGCACACCCAAAAAAGGTAAAGGTGAGTCAAATGATCGTGATGACCTGGTGTCCATTGTTGGTCCAAGCTTCAAAAATAAAAATCTGATAGAAGTGTTGAAAGGTAAAGGACTTTCAAAGAAGCACAAGCAATTATTGTGCTTGGTTTGGTTTGAACATAATGTTCTTTGGGCGAGAGACGTTAACAACAACATAAGCCTCGGTTTAATAAATCTCTCCGAGGATCTTGAGGCATTTAACAGCTATCCTTGGGGTTATGAAAGCTTTAAAATGACTGTCGAATATTTGTTGACTCCGTTAATGCCAAAAACAGTCAACTTATATGGCTTTCCATGGGCCTTCATGGTAAATATTTCTTTTATCATAATATGAATCATCATTTTTTTTATTCAATAATGCTTTTGATTTGTTGGCGTTATGTTATAGGCTTGGGTATTTGAAGTTATTCCTTATTTGAGAAAACAAGTGAACTACCAGAAAGAAGTTTCCTGTCCAAGAATTCTGAGATGGTTGTTGGCCAAAACCAATAAAAATGCAAAATTTCTTGATTTTTTCAATCCCCCTAAGGAAGCAGTAAGTCCAATTCTAATCAAGTTTTTGTTTTAATTAATGATTAAATGATTTCATCATCATTCTTAGTATATGTACCGATTTATTTTAGATTGTCCATCCGTGGCTTGTTCCGACCAACCGAAAGTTGAAGATATCATTTTTTCTTACTTTACGATCTATGCAAACTTTATCAGACCCTAAGGTCGTTGATTGAATAAAAATGGAATTGTTTGGAGCAACAGCCATCACAAGAAAAATAATTTTGGATGGTGGGGCTAATGATGCTCCTCTTACAGTTTTTAAAACAACAAGCCATTATGATTATGATCATAATGGTTGTACAGATTTTTCTCCAAATTTTGCCGCATCTAGCGAATGTTCTGCATGCAAATGTCAAGACTGCAAGGCAAAATATGATGGAGTGATTAATGCTATTAATTCACTAACTGCTTCTATAAAGGAAATGACATCTAAGAGGGGTGTCATTCCATCAAATGGGATTTCATATCCAGACACTCCACTAGACATCAAGGCGGCTAAGAGAAAAAGGAAAGACACTCTCAAGGCATCATCAAGCATAAAAAAGGCAAAATTGCAATGCCTCTGTCTTTGTCTTGCACCAATGTTCAGTATGCAAGGGCCATAGGAGAGAAGCATGAGCTGAAGAAGGTGAATATACATCATCTGTTCCGAAAAACAAATAGGCACATATCTGTTTCAACAGATGATACATCTGCTGAAAATTATCAAACAGATATATACATTTGTTGCAACTGTTGTCTAACCTGTTGCATCAGATTCGTTATCTGTTCAAAATTATCGTACTGGTCTGATTTACTTGTTTAAATTTATCCCAACAGATAATCTATCTGATGTAATATAAGACTCATCTGTTGCAACAGATGTACAATCTGTGGTATATCTCTACTTAGCATTGATAATTCTGACTTTCCAGGTAGATGTCACACTAAAAGCTACTGTTGAAGAGCATAATATCACAATTGATAATCCATCAACTGCTTCCAAAGAAGAAGAAAAAGTGGAGCCTGTCAGTTTGGGAGAATGGAAGAATTACCCGTTTGAAGGGTTCAACATCTCGGACGAGGCTCCAAAAAAACTAGCACAGTTGATCAACGACTATTTAGAATGAATAACCGATGGGCTGTTAAAGCATCATGCCAGCAGTTACATAAATTAATTTTATAGATACTGGTTTATACAATTCTTGTTGTAAGAACCTGACATTAACATATATAAATCATCATGTAGAAAACAAAATATCGAGCGCTACAAAGTGGACGAATCGAGTCTTGGTTTTGATATGCTCGACTTTGTTGTTGCACATCCTGGGATGAAGAATTGGTTTTATTTGATGTCACAGCCCCAAACTTTCTGGAATGATGAGGTTTAAATATCATACATATTACTATTAATTAATACTTTTTTTAATTGCATCTGGGTATTGATTTTTTCGTCACATAATCCAAAATATTTGATAATATGTGTAGGACATCGATGTTATTTTTTACTACCTCTGAAAGAAGGCCAAGTTGTAAATACAAGAACAATACAGATACACGACAGGCAATTATTTATACAAAGTTTACATCAATAATGCGTATGATAGGTATTGTCAACAACAGCCGAAAGTTTCCCAAAATGAGAACTGCTTAATCAACATCATCAAAAGTTTTAGCATTTTGACTGGCTTACCTTGGCATTTGGTCGACGAAGTGTACATCCTAATCAATTATGGTGATGAATTCCATTGGGTGTTGGCTGTCGTCATTCTAAAAAAGAGGCACATCCAAGTTTATGACTCGATGTTGCGAAGGAGACGTTCTGGGCCATCGTCTGAGATACAAAAGATGGCTAAAATATTGCCTACTTACCTTGATATAAGTGACTTTTTAGACCAAAAGGTTCGTACTGATTGATCGACGATTGAAGCACCGGGATAAAATGGCTAATCCATTTGATGTACAATATATTGAAGGAATTGCTCAACAAACCATTGGTAGCCTGTAAGTTTAAGTGTCATGATTTAGTTTCATTTCACAAATTTCACAACGCTTGCATGAACTGCAAGATACAGATTATCTATTTTTTTATAACGCAGGGATTGCAGTCCTTTTGTTGCTACCTACGCTGAGTATTTGAGCGATGGATTACAAGTACCAAATGATGGACTTGATGTCGGATTACTCCACAAAAGATATACTGCTCTTTTATGGAAATATGGAGAAGCGAAATCTCAGAAGTCGTACGCAAACGACGTTAAAGATCCACGACGACCAAAGCCGAATTTCATAGCACCGGATGAAGAACAACTTGTCCATAATGATTAGATCTTTATAGCTTGAGTCCGTTAATATAATAACCTATCCTCCTTGGTTTAACTTGTTGATTTATTTGTAGAGTAGATCGTTTGTACCCATAATAATTTTTTTTACATTTCATTTATTTGTTGAGTTATTTCATGTAATTTTCGAAGGCTTTGATTTATTTTATTCTATCTATGAATATAATTTAATCCTTAGTTTTGAACATGTTAATTGAAATAGATCACTAGATTCAAATATCGCAACAGATAATACATCTGCTGCAACAGATGACATATCTTATCAGACAGATTTAGACATATGTTGCAATATGAGATGCAACACGTAGGTCATCTGCTGGAAATTATATAACAGGTCTTTCTATTTTTTATTTGCTCCAACAGATTACTGATCAATTGCAATAGATAGATTATATATTGCAATAGATCGTATATCTATTGCGACAGACAGACTGGGAACATCTGGATAACACAACAGATGACCAATCTATTCCAATAGATTATCAATCTGTCACAACAGGTACTATATCTATTACGATAGATATAAAATCTGTTTCATTATAAAAATTCAACTTGGCCAGACATAAAAATTATTGCCACTACATGTAAAGTGAATTGGCTTGAAATAAAAATTTGTTATCATGTTCATCTCTGTCTTTGTACATATTATTTTTTATACACGGGCTCCAACCATTTAGTTAATACCCCATATGCCCAGACCCATTGCATCTTTCCCACAATGGTGTCGCACACACTGGTCATTTGTATGTCGGTCAGCAAACACTCGATGTATGCAAGCGAGTACAGCCCACATGCTGCACCAGTTATATTTCTTGGAAGCTGGATGTTCTTATTTCGACCTTCAAAATCCCATGATTCCTTCGCTAAGACTTGAACCGGCAAATGATCCATCTGCTTACTCTGTGTCAACAACTTCAAGGGTGGCTGCATGTGGGTTAAAAATGTCTTCTCACTGAAGACAAGTAAGTTGCAGTCATAAACCTTAATCTTTCTCTCGTATAGTAGTATCTTAACAGTGAGAAAATGTGTGACATCCGTGTTCATGACTGCAAGGATTCTCTTTGCCTTGGTCCAGCTCTTGTCGTATAGATATGGACTCTTCCCTCTAACATATTTAATTATTTTTTCATCCCATTGAAAAGTAGAAACTAACTGATCAAATCCTGGGCCACCAGAATCAGCTATCTTATAGTGTTTACCACAACTATACTTGAAATTGTTGTAGAAGTTAAGGTCCATTATCCTATCTACAACATCATAAGCATCCGGGTACGCTAATTGCCTGCCCCTCATGAGGCAGAGAATTTCATCAACATACTGTGGTATAAGAAGATAATTTTTAAATAGGTTAGTAATAGTACAGAATAAAAACACAATAGAAAGAATCCAATGCAGAGGGTTCTCTGAATAAGTTCACAGATTACCCAGCCAATGCAACTTATGCAACAGATGTGTATTATGTTGCAACAGAATACCAAATTTTTGGAACAGATTACACATCTGCTGCGTAGATTCTTCTTCATAGAGTAGATTGGAAGGCTAGGTTAGAAAAAGTAAACTTACCTTGTCCTCGTACCACACGCGCATATTTATCATATTTAAGAAGTCTTTGACGGTAAATAATGCATGGTGTATTCTTTTTGAACCTTTATCTTGATGAATTTTTCCAGTTCCTTCTTCTTCTCCTTGCCAAGTGCCACTAATATGTCCACTTTCTTCGGTAGCCCCTGAACTTCAACAACTCTTGGAGCGGAAGGAGTTGCAATTTTTGCTGATTTCAGAACGGAGAGAATTTGTCTAATTTTTCTTCTCTTCTTTCTAACCTCCATTGTAGGAGTGCATGGCTCTCTCACCTCGTTGGATGGTATGACACCCCTCCTGGATTTTAACTCCTTAGAAACTTCAGCAATAGCCACTAGCTTTTCAAAAAGTTTATCCTCTCTGTCCTTGCACACTTTGCATTTACAATGAGAACATGAGGATGAGAAGAGGTGAGAGGGACCATTATAAGGGTTGGAGAGATCGGTGTAGGGGTGAGAGGGAGGACCTATGAAAGGGGTATTTCCAAACATATTTATTTTTTGCTGAGCACCAACAAGCTCATAATCACGTCTGGCAGCAGGATGGCTGCCACTATCACAAACAACTCCACCAGCAATGCCCCCAGAAGAAGCACCCAGATCTGTAGCAATTTGAGGTTGGTCGTGAAGAACTTCAATATTAGGCTGACCTTACCTAACTTCTCTTTTTATGGATGTTGCTCCAGCCAATTCCTTCTTTATTAACTCCACTGTTGGGTCTTCTTTTGTATCAACAAGACCCAGAGTAAGAAAATAAGTCATCCCCAGCTCATCAATAGTAGGCACGATCCAAGGTTGCACAACCTATAAAAAAATAGGAGGAATTTATATCATATAGTAATAATTTGCAATCAGTTGGGTTACATGGGGCTCGGGTTACATGGATATTAACACAGCCAACTTATGCAACAAATGATCTAGCATCCATAATAGTTGATCTATATGTTGAAATAGATTGATAATATGTTGCATCAGATTACCATCTGTTGCATAATTTATAGTAGATGGGTAATCTATTGAGTAAGGTTTAGAGAAACAGAGCAACAGATAGTTAATCTGTTGCACCAATTATAGTTGATGAGTAATTTGTTGCAGCAGACGACCCATCTATCGCAACAGATGGAACATTTGTTTCAATATCTTTCATTGAGGCAAATTATTTTAGTTAAAAGAAGACGTACTGCATCATTCGGAGGGTTAAAGAGATCAACCTCGTTAATATTATTTTTGCTGCTCTCTGTTGTAGCCAACAATCTAAGGATCCTTGGATGACAAACCTTATCTAGGTAATCCTTGAAATGCTTTCATAGGGGAGGAATGGCTTCACATGCCTAAGCCTATAAATTGTAAACAGGAAACAAGCAAAAAAAAGTCATAACTATATTCAATATAAATTAATGAATGAGTAAAAATAGTGATCAATTTTACCATGAAAGCCCAAGGAAAGCCGTATAATGTGGTCGTCTTTAGCTTTAGCTTTTCAGTAAATATTTGACAGTCAAGTAGTAGCTGTCGTATCCCCAGGGATAATCATTGAATTTCCCAAAATCATTAGCAAGAGCCAACAAATCATGTTCTATGACTTTCCGGACGTCTCTTGCAAATAAAACAAAATGGACAAACCAAACTAAGCATAATTTCTCCCTATAGTTCTTTGGTATGTCTTTGTTCTTGAGATCCGTCATCAAATCGTCCACTCTGTAGCTAGGTCCAACAATGCCCAACAACCCATATTTTTTTACCTTGCGTTTGTTGGACCATTTATGGGGTGTTTTCTTGATGAGAGGTTCTTTTGGACGATCGCATCTCAAGCCCGTCACTATGGCAAACTCTTTCAATCCAAAACAAACCGGCATGCCACAGTAGTTAATCCAGACTCCATCCATCTTTTTTCTGCCCTCTTTTGGACCTCCATCATCCCCCACATACTTGATACTGCACTTAAAAAGGTCATATACCATGATCATTGGGAAACAGAGAGGGCGGGCCCCAGACAGCTCAAAAAATATGCAAAGCAGCTCTTCTTAAAAAGTCCATCTATGTTTTCCTTCTTCATAATACTTTTAAGTTCGTTAAAAGGTTTCCCCTACTGATATTTAAGTACAATATCACAAAATACTTTGTTAGGGTTACTCATCAGCATCACAACTTGAAACCCGACGATGTTAATAGTTTTGACAAAATTATGCTCGAATTTCGATGTTATTTCACACTCCATTGGTGAGAAAGAGTTATCACTTTCCTCAGCTTTATTTTGCCTTGATTGAGATTGTTCTAGAAGTTTCTCTGAATCTATCTGTAGTCTAGCCTTTTTTGTTGGGTGGTTAGAAGTTGATCCATTTTCAGTTTCTTTTCTTTTGGGAAACATCTTTTAACTACAAATAATAGAAAAACAAAAAATACATTGCATTTGATGTCTGCATAATTTTTAAAAAAAAGGTGAGACAAATTTCAATAAATTATTCTATGCCACATAACCAAAAAAAATCTCCAACGGACAACCTACCAGTCGGAACAGATGGGGAACCCAAATCTATTTGAAGACCTATTTAATATCTCCCAACAGATATTCCACCTGCTGCAATAGAAGGACAAATTTTAATAAATTATAATACGCCACATTATAAAAAATACTCCAACGGATAACCCATCAGTTGGAACAGATGGAGAATCTGTTTGAAGACCTATTTAATATCTCCCAATAGATCTTTCACCCGTTGCAACAGATGGACCACCACCACCACAACCAATGCCACCACCAATGCCATTAAGACCACCACCAATGCCACCAATACCAACACCAAGACCACCAACACCACCGCCAAAAAACACAACTACCAACACCACCAACAACAACCACCAACAATACCACAAACACCATCCAACAATACCACGACAATCACTAAAATACTGAGAGAAAAACTAGGGTTTTCTCGGGTGCTTCTTATTTTTTAGCATCAAAACTCAAAATTGTTAACCCATTCTCAAAGATAATACAACTAAAAGTCCTCTTTTTTATCATTAACTAAAAATCTCTATTTTTTAGAATAAAGAACAAATATAGAACTCTTCTCAAACTCTGTTACCCGCGAAGACAGAGAAAACGATGGATACAAGCGGGAATAAAGTTGAAAAAATAACTATATATGGTCGTAAATAGGAAGAAAATTAACTTGTTTTGAAGGGCTGAGCAATATGTTGAGTAGTTGTTGTTTGTATTATTGAGAGAGAGAGAGAGAAGACCCCAAGAGAAAGAGAGAGAGAGAGAGAGAGAAGAGCGCGAACTTCAGATTTGAAATGAAAAGTTTTTCACACAAATGGATGATTTGTATAGGTTGATTTGTAATTTTGGAAAAGAATGACAAGTTTTGAAATTGCTAATTTGGTTTGAATTGACCTTAATTAATTTTAAAAAATTTAAAAGATATAGTTTTTAAAACATTGATTTGATAAGAACCCATTTCAACTCAGAGTGATCGATCGACGACTCAGGTCGGGATGAAAGCAATACCAATGCTATGCAATTGCAAAAACTAGATTGTATTTATTGTTGACCTTATGAGCTCATTAATTCATCCCTAGTTTTCCTTAAATCAACTTAGGTACTATCAATATCCTAACATTGAGTTGATAAGAACCCATTTTAAATCGATCGATGACTCAGGTTGGGATGAACGCAATACCAAAGCCATGCAATTGCAAAGACTCGATTGGATTTGTAGTTGACCCTGTGAGCTCATTCATTCATCCCTAGTTCCGCCTAAATAAACTTAGGTACTATCACTATCCTAACATATAGTTGATGAGAACTCATTTCAACTTAAAGTGATCGATCGATGACTCGGGTTGGGATAAACGCAATACCAATGCCATGCAATTATAAAGACTCGATTGGATTTATAGTTGACCCTGTGAGCTCATTCATTCATCCCTAGTTCCACCTAAATCAACCTAGATAACATCACTATCCTAATATTAAGTTGATGAGAAATCATTTCAACTCAGAGTGATCGATTGACAACTCGGGTCAGGATGAACACAATACCAACGCCATGCAATTGCAAAGACTCGATTGGATTTATAGTTGACCCTGTGAAGTCATTCATTCATCCCTAGTTTCACCTAAATCAACTTAGGTACTATCACTATCCTAACATTGATTTGATGAGAACTTATTTCAACTCAGAGTGATCGGTTGATGACTCGGGTTGGGATGAACGCAATACCAATGTCATGTAATTGCAAAGACTCTATTGGATTTGTAGTTGACCCTATGAGCTCATTCATTCATCCCTAGTTCCACCTAAATCAATTGCAATGAAATCTGTTGCAACAAATGATTGAGCTATTAAAAATATTTAAACAGATATTCGTATCTGTTGCAACAGATGACATATCTGATTTAATTATCAAATATACATTTGCATCTGTTGTGATAGATGACTGAGCTATTGAAAATTTTCAAATAGATATTTATATCTGCTGTAACAGATGACATATTTGATTTAATTATCAAATACGCATTTGCATCTGTTGTGATAGATGACTGAGCTGTTGGAAATTTTTGAACAGATATTTATATCTGTTGTAACAGATGACTGAGCTGTTTGAATTTCTAAACAGATATTTATATATGTTGCAACAGATGACATATCTATTTGAAAATCTTTTTTCTCTTTTAATTTTAAAGCAAGCTTCTGTCCGAGTAGATAATATCAAGTATTACTTACAACTAAAGGCGGTAAAAAATGTTTCTTGGACATCTCAAAAGTGAGTTCATTGAGCAGTCTTGTCTTGTCTTTTCAATGTCACTAGTCTTAGTCTTCCTCGTGCCCCTCAAATTATTAATGAAATTAATGAATATTGAAAACCCCCACATCTACGTACACAATACATCTATAGAAATTATCTCATCTCTCTTCCTTCAGCTGCAGTTTATTTTATTCAACTCTCATATTTTTCTTTCTCTCCTCTTTAGGGTCACAACCTTTTTTATCTCTTTCCTCGACTAAAATTGCTATTTTGATCCCTTTTTTGACATTAAGGTGTGGTTCATTATTGCTCTTTCATTCTCGTCTTCTTCTTTGCAAGTTATTTACATCTATTTTCTTATTTAATTACTATTTACCCATATCATATTTATTAAAAAATTGAAGAAACTTTTAAGTATTGAATACACAAATCAAGAATTTTTATTACAATATGCGAAAAAAGTTATTTATTGGGGTTGATGTTGATGCAGTTATTGATGTTGGTGGTGGGGTTGGCATTGTTGGAACTTGTAGTGTGATGTTGTTGATGGTTCTGGAACAAAGGATGTTGCTTATTTGTTGTTGATGATGTTGTTGGAACAAATGTGGTTGTTTCTTTGTTGTTGATGTTTTTTATTTGTAGTTTATGTTGTTGTTGATGTTGCTGCAACTGATGGAGAAACTTTTGGAATTGTAACGCCCCGAAATCGTATCCCCAAGATATCACACGGTGCTTAGGATCATAAGTGACCCCAAGCTAACCCTTCTACTGGCATAACTCATAAGCAACTGAATAAAATGCTTAAATCTGTATAAAATCAGTGAGAACATAAAACTTTTCTGAACTTGATCAATACAAATCCGAACGTTACAAGATTACAACTTTGCTTTAAGCAAAGTAAAAATGAAACTGAAACATTAACTCTACTGACTGTCTATGAAGCCTCTACTAGTATTGACTTTAGATAGCTGGGTCATGACTCCCAACTATCCCAACTCAATACGACTGAAATAGAAAAATAAAGAACTGCTCAAATTGTCTATCTGGCTCAAACTCTTGAATCAAAAGAATTCATCACCTGCTGACTGGAAGCTGCGAGCTAACTGAATTTGAATGTGCATACTAAGTCTTGTACCTACATTATGAGACAATGTAGCACATAGACGTATATGTGGATCAGCACTTTGGGAATGTACTGAGTATATGGGGGTGTATGCAATTAAATAATCAATATCATAAATCCTTATAGAAAATATGCATGCTAGTATAGATGACTCAAACAGCTTGAATTAAAACCATCATAATCATGAATAAGAAAACAGGAATTGTAAATCACGTGAGTGATTGCACTTCATTCTAAATCTGCATTCTTTCTTTATTCTCAAACTTGTAAGATAGATAAAGTCTTAAAAAAATATCTTTCAGAGCATACACTTTAATCTCATGAAAACTAGGAACTTCTTTGGAAACTTAAAGATTTTGACACTTGAGAGCCTTAGAAATCTTGGACTCATAACTTTCAAAATAAATATACTTGTATCTTAGATAAAGTGGGGGACTACTTTGGGAGTTTCTTCTAACTGATATAAACCATGTGAGCTAGATGGAGTCCAAAGTCTTACCCATGTTGGGGAGAGCTATTCTATCCTTGCCATCAGATAAAATCTTAACTTTAGTGATCACTATCTTAACCCACTTGGAGTATATCAAGAACCTACGGGGGCACGTAGTTCTGGGGCATGAGACCTTGGAATCAAGCCCAACTCGGTGCTAAATACTACTCCCTTACTTAGCTCAGAACATTAGAAAGTCCATCTTAAAATAATTCAACAATATATATATATATATATATATTTAATGGAAGCCAAAATGCATCCCCTTTACTTCAAACTCAAGAATATGGATTTCTATCTTAACTTACAATCAAAACTCACTTCTTGATATTCTTTAAAAATCACTAACATCTCATTTTCAAACTCACGCTTTAACCATAAGGTTCAATTCACAACAATAGGACTTGAAATTCTCAAAACATGATATAGACGTTGAATTATGCAACTTAAACCATAAATTGTCAATTTATGGTTTAAGTTGCATAATTCAA
>NC_061113.1:26385275-26472619 GCF_002878395.1 Capsicum annuum | reverse complement strand
CTTCTTGATATTCTTTAAAAATCACTAACATCTCATTTTCAAACTCACGCTTTAACCATAAGGTTCAATTCACAACAATAGGACTTGAAATTCTCAAAACATGATATAGACGTTGAATTATGCAACTTAAACCATAAATTGACAATTTAAAACATTAATATGCATAATAATATTACAACTCAAAGCTTGGGTAAGACATAGTTTCATGAAA
Source organism: Capsicum annuum (assembly GCF_002878395.1). Taxonomy (NCBI): domain Eukaryota; kingdom Viridiplantae; phylum Streptophyta; class Magnoliopsida; order Solanales; family Solanaceae; genus Capsicum; species Capsicum annuum. The sequence continues at coordinate 26,472,408 of NC_061113.1, read as the reverse complement.
CTCACAATATAATAACATGACAGGAATTCTCCATGAATTTATGAAATACTTTACGAAAATATGTAACTTTGGGGTACAAGAATGAAAGGGTGTTCTTGTTCAAAAACACATTCCTTAAACTTGGAACTTTTGGATGACTTCAAAAATTTTGAAAGGTTATTCACGAACTATTGAGTGTCCCTCGTATCCCTCGTAACGGGGAATTCAAATATGCAAGAATTATTAAATTCTCACGTTGAATCTCTAGATAATTGAGTTTTTATGTTAAAACCCTAACCTTGTGGTTGAAGGTGTGCAGAGAATTTTGGGATGTTTAACTAAAGAAGAATAGAAGAAAATACGTTCTCTGAGGGTTATAAGTCGTGGGAAGTGCAGAAAAAAACCAAAATACCCTTGCAAAAACGTCATTAAATTGCTGAAAAAATAGCTGACGACATTCGTGGCAAGTCCTCAGACTTGTGACAAGTCATCACGAAATGTCATCATAAAAGGGTGGATTTTATGATTTTCGGCTTAAGGTTGACGACATTTTCTGACAAGCCGTCAAACATGTGACAAGTCGTCACAAAATATTAGATTTTGTGACCTTCTGTTTATGGTGATGACTTTTGTGACAAGCTGTCAAGCTTGTGACAAGTCATCACAAAATGTCATCACGAAATTTCCAGGCTGATATACTGGAGTAAAATGGGCATAACTCTTTACTCTGATAACGGATTTTGGAGAAATTGGTATCATTGGAAAGCTAATTCAATTATCTATCATTTGGTGGGTCATGAGATCAGAAATTCATAGTATAACAAGAAATATTCTCGTTTAAAGTTGATCATACTAATATCCATCTCAAGAATTCAATCGGCAAGGAATGCTTTGATTCATCTAAAAGCTAGGACACTTTTGAGGCCCTAATACTCATCAAGCTAGATCATGTAGCTACCAAATCACTAACTTTATTTCTAACGAGCTTGAAACAAGGTTCTACTATTAGTTGAAATTCTCGGGGTATTACAGGAATAAATCAAACCACCAGAAAGGTTGGTTTGATGTATTCCATCAGACTCCACATCTGTTGCAACAGACTCCACATCTTTTGTAATAGAATCCATATCTGTTGCAATAGACTCCACATCTGTTACAATAGACTCCACATCTGTTGCAATAAATAGATAATGTTCTTTCTGTGATATCAAATTTTTTTCCTCTTCTTCGCAGATATAAGGAACTGACAGTTGATCAACTTTTGTCGGACCATCACAAGAGGCTACAGTAAAGACGGGTTTAGAGAAATAAGTTGCATACAGATAGAACCACTTCATATGTAGGAGGTATGTATTATTGATAATGTTATTATGGAAACACACATAGATTGCACTGATTTTGTGAATGTTGTTTTTACTGATTAGTCATAGATCATTCAAATAAGATGTTTGTAATTTTACAGTTAAGTTTGCTAGGGAGATGCGTGGTCGGTATTATCACCTAGATAGAAAATAGGAGAAGACCAACAAAGCAGCCTCACAGGCATCGAGGCTTGAAATGATGTACACCAAGTCTAGAAAACTTACACCAACAGAAACTGCAGTTAAAATAAGGAATCTAAGTGAAGGCAGTAATTTTTGAATTTTAAATTTTATCTCATACCTTCTTGTTTGTGTTTTCGATTAGTTCCACTGCCGTTGACCTGATCGGAACCACAAACGAGATTGAAAGGCAAATTGAGTATCATTTCTTGCTTAGCAATATGGTTATAATTGATTGTGTTTTCTTGCCTTAGCATGCTTTCAACATTCCTTGGAGAAGATTAGATGCTTGTTTTAGTATGTGAATCTCGATAATTTTCAAGCTTTCCTCCAGCTTGCTGATTCTGTATTCAAGTTGGTCATTACCATCTTTAAAGTTGGTAAGGAGTGCCTCATTTCTTGTGAGCTCGATCAGGGACACCACTTTCAAAGTTGTGGCATTTTAGGTGCCCTTCCGAACACTTTCTTCAGAAGCCTTAAAGGATACATGAAGGGTCGATGTGTTTGTTTTAGGTCAAAATGTGTTGATGCACGTTGAAGATGTGGTCCCAATAGTTGAACAACACACTTTTATCGAGCGTTGCTCAATGCATCTTGCTCAACTAATTTGATAAATTAATAAGCATGAGGTTATGTAGGGTGTGATCTAAACCTACTCTACCAAGCCTATCAAATGTTTATGTAACTCCAAGCTCATTATCCTATCAAAAAAATATGACTGAGTTAGTGCACAAATCAAACGAGCTCAATCTCTCAACCTTTTTGTTGATCGTTCTTCTCCAATATAGATGATAAGATATCTGCTATACAAAAGTCTACACCTTTGCCAGACATGCTTGCCAGGGAGCAATTCTTCAGAAGATATCTGTCGATGCCTTCTGAAGAATTGCTCTCCGGCAAGCATGTCTGGAGACGGTGTAGACTTTTGCATAGCAGATATCTTATCATATATATTGGAGAAAAGTGATCAGCAGAAAGGCTGACAGATTGATCTTGTTTGATTTGTGCACTAACTTAGTTTTTTTTTTTTAATAGAGTAATAAGCTCGGAGTTACGTAACGTTTGATAGGCTTGGTAGAGTTAGTTTAGATCACACACTATGTAACTCCTTGCTTATTAATTTATCAAATTGGTTGAGCAATATGCATTGAGCAACGCTCGATAAAAGTGTGTTGTTCAACTGTTGGGACCACATCTTCAACATGCATCAACACATTTTGACTTAAAACAAACACAGCGACCCTCCATGTATCCTTTAAGGCTTCTAAAGAAAGTGTTTTGAAGGGCTTCTAGAATGTCATAACTTTGAAGGTAGTGTTCCTGATCGAGCTCATAAGATATGAGGAACTCCTTACAAACTTTGAAGACGGCAATGACCAGTTTGAATATAGAATCAGCAAGCTGGAGGCAAGCTCAAAAATTATTGAGATTCACATACTACAGCAAGCATCTGATCTTCTCCAAGGAATGTTGAAAGCATGTTAAGGCAAGAAAACACAATCAATTAATCCATATTGCTAAAGAAGTAATGATACTCTATTTTCCTTTCAATCTTATTTGTAGTTTTGATCAGGCCAACGGCAATGGACTTGATTGGAAACACAAACAAGAAGGCATGGGATGAAATTTAAATTCATAAATTATCGTCTTTGCTTAGATTCCTTATTTTAACTGTAGTTGCTATTGACGTAAGTTTTCTAGACTTGTTGTACATCATTTCAAGCCTTGATGCCCGTGAGACTGTTTTGTTGGTCTTCTCTTATTTTTTATCTAGGTGATAATCCCGACTATGCAGCTACCTAAAAAAGTGTCCATCTATATTATTTTTCTTTTAGAGAGACAACAGACGAAATTACATTACTGGATACACTTTCATATTTGCACTTGATTCAGATTTCGCATCTTTTAAGATAATTCCATCGACCAGATTCATTAGAAGTTACTTTCTACCCTATGTCTCTTCTTCAATTAGCTCTTAGATGATATAGTCTTTCATCAACCACCCATTTTCCCTCGAAGGCATTCTCCTACCGCACCTTCTAGCATATAATCATCACCCTGAGTGAGCAACCCAACTATATAAATTTGGGCCAGGGGAATTTTTATTGGTTTTTCATTATTGTTTGATGCAGTGCGAGGCTTTGAAGATGTTCTCAGATTCCAATGCACACTTAAAGTTAAGTCCAATAACTATTGGTTCTCTGCAATGATGACAAATATTGATCCCTTCTCAAAACTTGACACGTATAAACATGAGCAACAACCATCAGAAATTCGTTACAGGGTATCTGCACCATCTTCATGAGGTCCTCAGCCTTATCAATTTTGAACCCATCAAACTTAATGGTATAATGCAGGATCTTGTTTGAATGATCCGTGTGTAATCGGTTAAAAACTGCATTTACAAAAATATTGTACTTTGTGTGTGTTATTCCGGTGACCTTGTCATTAATACATACTTAACTCCCACATATATGATAGTGGATCCATCTGCACACACCTTATTCTTCCTAGCCCATTTATGGCTTAAATTGAATAAACAGATGACTAGCTAGTTGCAACAGATGCCACATCTGTTTATATTGTCAAACAATTAGAGATATCTATTACGACAGATGATCAACCTGTTACAACATATGACGTACCTATTGGAGAAATCAAACAGATATATACATCTGTTGCAAGAGATTTCCAGTATGTTGTAAGTTATCTAACAGAAAGAATATATTTTACAACAGATTACCCATCTGTTAGATTTATTTTAAAGCAATTTATTTTTCTTTCCAAGATACAATAATTTATAAATAGGTCCCTCCTTAAAAATATGGATGATCCAGATTCATACAAGAATATTCATATCGAGTCCTTGCGTGAACTTCAAAGGCAGTTTGATGAACTCCAGAGAGATTTGGTTGACTTCGGAGCAAGGTTGAGCAGCAAGGCTGCCGGATGAAAAATGTCTGGTTGACAATAATAATAATAGTAGTAATAATAATTAGGTAATATTTTTTATTTTAGCGCATGTATTTTCCTCCTTTTGTATATCGGATCTATCCAAGGAATTCAAAAATCTATGTCATTTGGTGGTCAACTTTGAATTTTTAATTCTTATTTAGTATTTAATAATCATTCTGTCTATTTCTTGTTCTCAACATGTCGATGGTTAGTGGTAGGAATTGAGCAATTTGTGTCAACAGAGGTTAATCTGATGCGACAGATCGATCATATGTTGCACCAGGCGGTTATTAGTAAAAAAAGGTTATTGTTGTTATTGAGAGGGTGAAAAAGAAAATAAAAGACATGGCTTTCCGATTATTTAATATGAAAAATATTTCATAAATAAATAATAAGAAAATAAATGATAAACATAATTTATAACCGTAAAAGAACGGTTATTTAATTTTAATAACTGATCGTGACTTTTCACCATTTTTGTTTTTGAATTTATGTTTTAAAATTATTTATTATATAATAAAAAAAAAAGTCACAATATTGGATAAAAACAAGGTGAAGGTAAGTCGTGACTTTTCGTCTTAAACAAAAACACATACATTCATCAGTGTTGCTGATGCATCAAATTTTCCATCTGTTGCGATTGATGTATAAGCTGTTAGAAGAAATCAAAAAAGATATTAATATAGAACGTCTATTTGCTGCTACAGATGGTATATCTGTTGCAACTAATGGTTTATCAGATTCAACAGATATACAATCTGTTGCTAGAAAATTAAAATGGTTATTATTTTATTAAAGAATTTGAAAAGGTATTTTTTTTTAATTTATAAAATAAAAAAGTCAACAAATTTGGATTAATGATATGATGATAGTTTTTTTTTTTTTAAGAAAAAGTAGATTATATGTTGCAACAAATATATTATCTGATGCAACAGGCTCACTATTGTTGCAACAGATGATATATCTGTTGTCACGGATGATTTATCTGATGCAACCGATATAGAATCTGTTGTCACAACTCAATAAAAATGGTTCTTGAAAAGAACGAATTAATAATAATAATCTGAAAAGTCATGACTTATCACAATATTTCTTAATTTAATTAAGTCATTACTTTTCACATTAATCAAAAATGTAATTAATAAATGGAGGTGAACAGTTAGATTATATGTTGCAATAAATAAGTTATCTGATGCAACATATTTTATATTTGTTGCAACAGATGATATATCTGTTGTCACAGATGTGTTATCTGATGCAACATACATAGAATCTATTGTCACAACTCAATAAAAACGGTTCTTGAAAAGAACTAATTAATAATAATTATCTAAAAAGTCATGACTTATCACAATATTTATTTTTTTAATTTAATCAAGAATGTAATTAATGAATGGAGGTGAATAGTCGCGCCTTTTTGCCTCTCATTAAAATTCAATCCTCTATAAATAGGTCTCTCTTTACTCAATCGTTCATTCAACTACACTCTATTTATTTATTGCATCTCGTCTTTCATATTACACTCTAGAAGATTATGGCTGACCCAGTGTGGGACGTTGCTTTTCTGCAAGACGCCGTGAATGAACTTCGAAATCAAATTCGTGACCTACAATGGGAACTGGGAGGAGTTAGAGCAAGAATGCTCCTCGAGATACGCAGGCTGAAGAGGGTCTTGCTACTTTCGGTTGAAGATTAAAAGGCCTGCTGGCAATGATGATGATGATGATAATAATAATAATAATAATAATAATAATAATAATAATAATAATAATAATTAGATTATTATTTTTATTTTAGTCTATTATATGTATTTTTATTTATTTTTAGTTTAATAAAAAAATTATGTTTGATTTTTGACGTTTTAATCCATATTTAATTTCCATTTTGTCTATTATCTTCTCAACAAATATGTCGACGATTCGACGTAAAAAGGAATAATTTAGAATCCAATAGCAATAGCAAGATTTATCTGTTGGGTTTGTGGCAGGGGCGGATGTGTTGTTAAAAACAGACTACTCATGTTGCAATAGATAAGAAGTCTGATGCAACAGATAAATAGTCTGTTTCAACAGATGACTAGTTTATTGCTTGGCTTTGACGTTTTAATTCGTACTCCCTCTGTCTCAAATTACCCATCCCAAATTGAGATGTCACATTGATTAAGAAAAATAATTAATAACATGTCTAGTTTACCACAACCCATTGATCAGTTGGTGGGACAGTAAACGTGTTTGAAATAACCATTGTTTGCTATTCAATCGAAATTTTATAAGAGAAGAAAGCTTTTAACGTCGGTCGGCGTATAGTCCCCCTATTAAATGATGTTTTCATTTTAATTTGAAGAAAAAGTGATTAATGCAAAGGGTAAAACATGGATTTTTTTTAATCTTTTCTTGATTAATAAAAAAGACAAGTAAAATAAGAAATCGAATTAGAAAATTTGGGACGGGTAATTGGACATAAGGAATAATTTTGAATTCAGTAGCAATAGCAAGAGTTGAAACATATTGGTTATCTGTTGAGATTGTGGCAGGGGGCTGATTTGTGTTGTTCCAAACAGATTAATCATTCGTTGCAACAGATAAGTAGTTTGGTGCAATAGATAAACATCCTGATGCAACAGATAATACGTCTGATGCAACAGATAAATCTTCTGATGCAACATATAAACAGTCTGATGCAACAGATGAAATTTCTGATGCAACAGATTACTCATCAGATACACCAAATGATTGATCTGTTTAAATTGTGGGCACTTATGCTGGATTCATGATCGGGGTTCTATCCATTGTTGGAAAAACAGAAGTGTACCCAGATGATAAATACAAATAAAAATCGTAATTTTACTTACCAAAGTCACCTATGAAGTAATGCCTAAGTGGAAAGTGATGTAGTAAATAAAATTTGACCTAAGAAATTGGTCAGATAGCAGTAGTAGCGTTGTACCAACAACAACAACAAATGGTCGACAAAAAGAAGATGAAGATGATAATGAAGTAGAAGATGATGATAATGAAGCAGAAGATGATGAATAAAGCAGCAGAAACAATGAACAACAAAAATCGTTAACAAAGAGAAAACAATAATGGATGAGAAGAGAGAGAAAAAAGCTTTTTTTTCCTTCATTTTTCGTTATTTTAGGTAAACATTGGGATCAAAGTGTAAATTTAAAAACCAGTCAAATATTTTCAAACTTCTCCAACTTTCTTAATCCATAATAAAGTAATTGTCACCTCCAACTAATAATTAAGATTTGTATCACCTACACCTCATTTTAAAACTCTTTTGTCACCTGTGGCCCCAAGTCTCGTGCTTCTTGTCATAACTATATGTAAAGCAAAGTTCCATTAAAGCAAAAATGCCACAACCTTAGCTTTGTAACTATCGTAACTGCTTTCTTTCATTGTTTTTCTTATATTCACATGAACAAATTTTTTTAATCCACCATAATTATTCCCATTTCTTTAAAAATTCCAATAAAATTCACTTTTTTTTGCCTCCACTAGTATCACCATTATTTGAAAAATTACAACAAACATCACTTTGTTTTTCCATTCCTTGAAATTTTTTACAATAATCTGTTTTTTATTTTTATTTTTATTTTTTAAATAATTTTATAATTATTTTTTAATAATTTGGATCCTCAATGCCATTTTTTATTTTTATATTTTTAATTTTATAATTTCTTTTTAATAATTAATTTTTTATTTTTATTTTTTAATTAATTTTATAATTATTTTTTAATAATTTGAATCCTCAATTTTATTTTTTATTTTCATTTTTTTTAATTTTATAATTTTATTTCTTAAATAATTTTATAATTATTTTTTAATAATTTGGATCCTCAATGCCAAGCGTCACCTTTTAATTCGTCGTTTTTGCCACATCAGCGCGTGTGTGCAACACACACTTTAGCTTTTAGCTGATTGACAAAAAAAGATCTGCTTGGATCAAAATTCGGGTGGATTAGGGGTCTGATAGGTACTGGTCTTAGTTGAGGGGTCTAAGTGAATTTTCGAGACATATTTGAGGATTTGTCGATAATTTAAGCCAAAAAAATATATTTATGTATGGTTAGAAACCAAAGAGTTGAACAAAATCAATAACAATCAAATCGATAAATATGCTTATATTTTGTTTGATTTAATTTTAATAATTAAAAAATTAATTAAATTGATTTGATTTTAATTTTAATCAAAATCCACTCAAATGGAATCGTGAACATTCTTAATATATAGCATGTCTAAGTCAATTTATACAGTACTACGATGAGACTGCCCGAGTAAATAGCATATATCCTACTTATGGATAGGTTGATATCACCTAGTTAACATTGTATCTAATGTGTCGATATTGATTAGAGTAATGTAAATAAAGGATAGGATATATTAGACACTTAGGGGTTGTTTGGTTGAAAAGTAAGTTGTCCTGAAATTAGATAAGCTCCTTTTTTAAATTAATTTCGAGATTAGTTATCCTTATCCCTCCTACCAAATGAGCCTAATGTATAATCAACATTATACACTGCCTAAGTGACTATATTCTCTCTCTATAATTTCAATGAGTTAATCCAATAAAATGGATATTTAAGATTTTATTAAAATAAGGTTTGAGAATGACTTACCAAACACACCCTCCATAACTCTACACCGGATAACATACGACAACTTGCTAAAAGAAAAGGTCGACACGATGATCTTCTTAACATTTCCCAGAATAGCCATAGCCAAGAAAACGTAATTCATCATCCCAATTGGAGAGTAAAAACAATGCATACAGTATACTTCACGCGATGACAAATTCGAATTAGTCAAATTTCAATACAAATATCAAATATGAAAGAAAAAAAAAATCAAATGCAACTTTGTTTGATAAAGTTTGCCATTCCCTTTATCAAATTTCTAGCATTTTCAGTCTCAGTATCAAAAAACTGAAAGCAATGGTCTTCACCTTCAACATCAATCAATTCAATTACCCCATCCCATCCACTTTCTTTCACAGCTTCAACGTATTGTATCCCCAAATTTCTCAAGACATCGTTCTCTGCAACACACACCAAAATCTTCGAACAACTCAATAATGATAATCTATCTTTCTCAACAAACGGATTAATTCTTGGATCATCAATTCCATTTTCAGCTGACGGATTAACAAACATCCATAGTTTACTAGGTATACTATCTTCCTCAAAATCTTTCGATGTTAAAAAGTAGGGAAAACAAAGTAGGCAGCCCAAGATCTTGATTCCTCCATTTAGGTTTTCAGTTCCAGCTCTGAGTGATATATTATAAACTATGTTACCTCCAGCACTGTCACCACCAATGAACACCTTAGTAAAATCAGCATGGTTAACTAACCAGGGTTCCTTCTCGAAGCCTGGTTCGTTGACAACATGTGATCCCACCCATTGAAGTGCGGCCCATGAATCCTCGTACCCTATAGGAAGAGGATATTCGGGTGCAAGACGGTACTCCACCGAAATGACAATAGCGTTGGATTCTGAAACAAGGCAGTTCATGTAACGATGGTCAAGGAAAGAGAAGGCGGATTCAAGACAGAATGCACCTCCATGATAGTAGACTAAAATAGGAAGTTTTTGGTGGAGGTTCGTAAGCTTTGGGAGGTAGATTCTGGCTTTGATTTCAGGTGAAATGTCTATGTCCTCTGAGGAGACGCCAGTGGTAGGATCTTCTGCTGACGGAGGAACGGTAGATGAACCGAATAAACGCTCAACGCGGCCGCTTTTGTAGACACGGATGATTTGAGGGAAATCAACTACAACCTCATTGTCACCGGAGTCCATGGTGATGTATAAGATATGGTGTATAGTGTATTAGTGATGATACAATTAATTTTTGAGGTGCAAAAGGAGATATTTAAACTAGAGTCCTGTACCAATATGTGGTGTCATTGTTTTTAATTAAAAAATAATACTCTTTAAAAAACAATGAAATACATTTCTTTTTAGTTAATTTTAAAAAAATAATTATTTTATTTTTAATAACACTTTAATTTTAATTTTATATATCATATTTAAAATTATAAAATTAAATAATATTTTAACATATTTAATATAACTTTAATTTAAGACTAGATAATTTTTTAAAAAGAAATTATTTCCTAAATTCTATATTAAATTAAAACACATATTTTTTTTTTTTTAAATTGTGTGGTCTGGAAGTACGGGTTGATATGTGATCATGGACTTTAGAGTAGGAACATGATAAAAGTAGAGAAAAATACATCAAATATTCTTTACCTTGTCCGATTTTTCCAAAAAGATATCTAAATTATATTTCTCATCGATTACCTTACGATTTGTTCTTAAACAGTTATAAATACATTATTTTCAGCCTATGCATGTTATCATGCAATTAAAACACGTGAACGAGAAAAAATTATTTCAACAATAAATTAGAAAATGTCATGTCTAGAGTGCTTAACTTCCTTACGAATTAGAAAATGCCACATGTAAAGTGCTAAACCCTCTTTTTCTCTTCTTTCTTTCACAATTTTTCATTAACAGTCATTTAAGCTGGAAATTTTTTTCTTAACTTTAGTTTCTTCTTAATTTATTTAAAAGTTGTGAAATCAAATTTTCTTTTGTGATTAAAATTTTTTTTCCATGATGGTCTACGCTAACGATATTTCAGTTTTTTTTTTTTTAACCTTCTTCCTGTAAATGTGAAGCTGCAACAATCCCATTTCTAGTTCAGCTTGACGAAATCTGTGAGACAAATAAGAAATAACACTTATCATCACTGATTTAGGGATACTATCTATTCCTCACTCTCCGACCGCTACACCAACCGATTCCACTTCCTAGACAACTCCAAAAGGTCTTGAAGGTACTACCAACCGATTAGAGGGGCCTCACAGTGGTAGAGAAACTGGACAAACTTAAAACTCCACCAAAAAATCTCCTCTAGTAGGTCCTCAACCCCTGATTTACCTTCCCACCACCTCCCATTTTCTCGAGTCCTCCCCTGTTTAGAAATCCAACTTACTCTTCAATGTCCTCACTGTTTCCCACACCAATAATGCATACTTCTGGTTCTTCCTTGATCGCCGACCCCTCAGACCTAAAATTAGCTTCTCAATATTTAATGGCCATAACCCTAGAAGCTAGTTAAGGAAGTGAGAAAAATTCTTTGAAGTAGCTTCTTAAATAAAAGAAAAAAGAAAAGGGTAAACAATATAAATCCTAACACTTTGCTACCTAATTATCCTCTCTTCCAACTTTTATATTAATTACACTCACATACATAAACTTTTGATACATTACTAACCAATTAGTTAGAGATAAAAAAGGAAAAAATGTTAAAAGTGCCTACAATTAAGGAATTAACACACTCAATTTAAGATTTTTTTCATTTAATTACATAAAATCCTCAACAACTTCATTATTTGAAATTTGAATAATCAAATCAATCTTCATTTATCATAATCTTCCAAAACCAGTTTCTTCTCCAATCGTTCATTCCCTGCGTTCAGAAAAAAAATTGAACATACTATAAGAATATGATGTATTAGGCGAATCTCATATCACACACACACACACACACACACACACATATATATATATATCTTTCCTTGTTTCAGAAAAAGAATTTAAAACTTAATTTCTTTATATTTATGTATCAGAATAAGAAATATATATTGAATGTATCATAAATCATTGATTACCTGTATCAGAAATAGTTTTATGTATCAGAATGCATGTAATACTTCTGTCAAAAAAATATATATGTATCAGAAAACGAATTTAATACTTAATTTCTTTATATTTATGTATCAGAATAAGAAATATATATTGAATGTATTAGAAATCATTGATTACCTCTATCAGAAATAGTTTTATGTATCAGAATACATGTAATATCTTTGTCAAAAAAAATATCTATGTATCAAAAATAATATTTACAGTTCTGGTTGTTTCATTGAACATTATGATACATAAATAGAATGTATATGGACGAAATTTATCAATCTGATACATAAAAATCATACCTTTGGTAATAGGTCTCTTTTCGCAACTTTTTTTTTTCTCTTTGCAACATCAACAACAGACTTATGAAGAGATACGTTAATGGATGTTGTTTGTGAAATTTTTCTGGCGGTCGATGGCCATAATACACATACTACAAGTTTTTTTGGATCTCTTTTCACAACTTTTTATTTTCTCTTTGCAACTTCAACAACAGACTTATGCAGAAGTATGTTAATGGAGGTTGTTTGTGAAATTTTTTCAGTGGCCAATGGCCATAACACAGATACAACTTTTTTTTTTTTTGCTTATTTTTGAAATTTTGTCAATGAGAGTTAGTAATTGTTGAATTTATTGAACTTTTATTACTGAATGATTAATGATTTAATAGCTATGTTTTCTAAGGAAAGCAAAATTTTCCTTATCTTCAACAATGTCAACGTGATTTAAGGCTTAAAAATAGGAGTTGTGTGTTATGTATCATATAAAAAATTTATTTAGAGATTTAGAAGGGATTTTTGTAATTAGTTTAGTGGGAAGGAATTTTAAGTAATGTAGGATACTTAAGGTGTTGTTTTATGTAATTTATCCAAAAGAAGAAGTAGTAAAGTACAAAAAATATAAACAAAATATAAAATTAAATAAATTTAACACGTGGAAGATGTTTATTGGTGCGTGATTATACTCTATTTTCTGCAATTGGGATTGAATGAAAAATGTCCTATTTATATTAATTTAAAATTGTTTAGGGGTAATAGGTCGATAACAAAATTAAAGCATCCTTTTGAAAAAATTGGACAAATTTAGAGGTACTTTATGTATTTTCTCATAAAAGTACAATTAAATTTGTGGTAAGTATACATTGCTTTCCATGTGGGGGTTGGACATTGAAGCAAGTGCACAAAGATTATGTATTAAATATAGAAAATTGTTTTTTCTAAGAAAAATAAGTAAGCTTAAATATTATTGAAATTGCTATAAAACAATAAAGAACAAGAAGAAGAGTAGAGAGAATAGAGAGAGTGATTCTTATTTCTTCTCTTGGGGGATGATTTACAATGAAGGAAGCCCTTCTATTTATAGGGGGAATTTGCCTCTAGTTTCACACTAAAAGACAAATACATCAAATCCTGATAGACGTCAAATAGATTTTGATAGACATTCACTATAATTGATATATATCATAACACTCTCCCTTGAATGTCTAATAAAACACATATAGGTTGCCTCATTAAAAACCTTACAAGAAAAATTCAGTGGGACAAAACCTCGTAAGGAAAAAAGAGTACAACGCATATTAACTCCCCCTAATAAAAACATCCTTGAATTTTTACATTCCGATCTTGTGCACCATCTTCTTAAAAGTTGCAGTTGGAAGAGACTTGATGAATAAATCAGCCACATAGTCACTTGAACGAATCTGTTGTACATCAATATCACCATTATTTTAGAGCTCATGTGTATAGAAGAGTTTTGGCGAAATGTGCTTCGTTCTATCTCCTTTTATGAATCCACCTTTCAGTTGTGCTATGCATACTGCATTATCTTCATATAAAATTGTAGGTACTTTGTCACATTTCAAGTCATATTTTTCTCGAATGAGATGTATTATGGACCTCAACCACACACATACTCGGCTTGCTTCATGAATAGCTATAATCTCAGCGTGATTCGATGAAGTGGCTACGATAGACTGTTTTATTGATCTCCAAGATATGACAGTACCCCACATATGAATACATAGCCTGTTTGAGACCGAACTTTATGCGGGTTAGATAAGTACCCAGCATCAGCATAACCAACAAGATCGGAACTACAATCTTTAGAATAAAATAAGTTCATATCGGTAATCCCCTTTAGATACCGTAATATGTGTTTGATCCCATTCCAATGTCTCTTAGTAGGAGCAGAACTGTACCTTACTAGAAAATTTACTGAAAAGGCAATATCAAGCCTTGTAGTATTTGCAAGATATATTAGTGCACCAATTGCACTAAGATATGGTATTTCAGGACCAAGAAGTTCCTCATTCTTTTCTTGAGGTCGGAATAGATCCTTATTCACATCAAGTGATCAAACAACCATCGGAGTACTTAATGGATGTGCTCCATCCATATAGAATCGTTTCAACATCTTTTCTGTGTTGGCAGATTAATGGACAAAGATACCGTTTGTCAAATGCTCAATTCCCAAACCAAGGCATAACTTTGTCTTTCCGAGATCTTTTATCTCAAATTCTTTCTTTAGGTAATCAATTGCCTTTTGAAGCTCTATTGGCATTCCAATAAAGTTTATGTCATCGACATAGACAGAAAGTATAAAAAACTCCGACGTTGTTTTCTTTATGAAAACATATGGGCAAATTTCATCATTCATATAACCTTCTTTAGATAAATATTCACTAAGACGGTTATACCACATGCATTCAGATTGCTTCAAACCATATAATGATCTTTGCAATCTAATGGAATACATTTCCCAAGGCTTTGAACTATATGCTTTCAGCATTTTAAATCCTTTGAAAATTTTCATGTATATCTCATTATCAAGTGATCCATATAGATAAGTTGTTACCACATCCATCAAATGCATTTCAAGTCTCTCATGGATAGTGAAACTAATAAGATAACACAAAGTTATTGCGTCCATAACTGGTGAACATGTCTCATCATAATCGACACTAGGCCGTTGTGAAAATCCTTGTGCAATAAGGCGTGTTTTATACCTTTGTATTTCATTTTTCTCATTTCTTTTTTTTGCAAAAAGACCCATTTAAATCCAACAGGCTTAACACCATTAGGTGTTTGAGTTATAGGTCCAAAAACTTCACGTTTGACAAGTGAATTCAATTCAGATTGAATTGCTTCTTGCCATTTTGGCCAATCATTTCTTTGGCGACATTTTGTGACAGATCGAGGTTCAAGATCCTCTCTATCTTGCACGGTTTTTTTTGCAACATTGTATGCAAAGACACGATCCACTACTATTTCAGATCGATTCAAATTAGTTTCAACATCACTTGAATTTATGGATAGTTCCACATTTTCTTGGGTCTCAGGCTCATTGATAGACACGATCCACTACTATTTCAGATCGATTCAAATTAGTTTCAACATCACTTGAATTTATAGATAGTTCCTCATTTTCTTGAGTTTCAGGCTCATTGATTCCTTCAGGAATATCAACATTGCTCAAATTTTGAGCTTCCATATGAGGATCTTTCGTAGTGTCATCTTGACCGTTTGTTTTTATTTTACTAGGATTTCGATTCTTAGAACCTAATGGTCTGTCATGCTTCAAGCGTGCTTTAGATTCATTAGCTATGACACTAGTGGATGGTCCTTTAGAGACATCAATTCGAATTGGGACATTCTCTGCAGGAATATATGATTTGGTGATCCTTTTCAAATCAGTAAATGCATTCGACATTTGATTTGCAATTTTCTGCAGATGAATAATCTTTTGTACTTCTTGCTCACAAATAGAAGCACGTGAATCAAGATAAGATAGTGATGGATTTTTTCACAAAATTTCTCTTTTGATGTCACTATCTTCTCCCCCTAATTTTGAGAAAACTATCTCATCAAACCGACAATTTGTAAATCGAGTAGTGAACATATCTGCCATTAATGGTTCAAGATAGCGAATAATGGAGGGTGATTCAAACCCAACATAAACTCCTAATCTTCTTTGGGGGCCCATGTTGGTGCGGTTTGGTGGTGCTATAGGCACATATACACCGCACCTAAAAATTCTCAAATGAGATATATTAGGCTCTTGACCCAAAATCAATTGCAACGGAGAAAATTTATAATAATTTATCGGTCTAAGACGGAAAAGTGTTGCAGCATGCAAAATTGCATGACCCCAAACAGAAGTGGACAACTTAATTTTCATAAGCAATGATCTTGATATCAACTGCAGACGTTTAATTAATGTCACAGCAAGGCCATTTTAAGTGTGAACATGGGGTACAAGATGTTCCACTCTTATCCCAATCGATAAGCAATAGTCATTAAATACTTGGGATGAAAATTCTGCAGTATTATCAAGGCGAATAGATTTAATTTGATTATCAAAAAATTATGCCCGTAATCGTATTATTTGTGCCAACAATTTTGCAAATGCTAAGTTGCGAGATGACAAAAGACACACATGAGATCATCTAGATAAAGGATCTATAAGGACCATAAAGTATCTAAATAACCCACTAGGTGGGTGAATGGGTCCATAAATATCCCCATGTTTGCATTCCAAGAACTCGGGGGATTTAATCCCAACTTTTATTGGCGATGGCCTCACAATCAGCTTGCCTTGATAATAAGCATTGCATGAAAATTCACCATTCGAAAGAACCTTCAAGTTCTTTAATGGATGCCCATTTAAATTTTCTATAATTCATCTTATCATTATTGATCCTGGATGTCCCAGACGATCATGCCAAAATACGAAAGTATTGAAATCAGTAAACTTTTGATTTACTATAGAATGTGCCTCAATTGCACAAATCTTTGTCCAATACAGTTCAGAAGATAAAGCAGAAAACTTTTCAATAACACATGTCTGCCTAGAGACATTCTTGGTGATACCAAGATATTCAAGATTCATTTCATCAATTGTCTTGATATGATAACTATTATCATGGATATCTTTAAAACTCATTAAGTTTCTCCGAGACTTAGGAGAAAACATAACATTATTTATGATGAATTTAGTTCCCTTGGGCAAGATTATAATGACTTTTTCGAAGCGTTCAATCAAATTAGCACTACTAGAAATTGTAGTGGCATTAATCTTGCCCATGTTTAGATGAGAGAAATATTTTTCACTTTGAATATCGTATGCATATATAGTGCCAGAATCAATCAAACATATATCTTCACAATTTGACAGCTTACTTTGAAAATTATTCATATCTTAGCCTTAGCCTTCAAATTTGAGACGATAGAGTCTCGTGCTAATAACTTGTTATAAAACAATAAAGAACAAGAAGAAAAGTAGAGAGAATAGAGAGAGTGATTCTTAGTTCTTCTCTTAAGAGATGATTTACAATGAAGGAAGTCATTTTATTTATAGGGGAATTTGCCCCTAATTTCACACTAAAAAATAAATACATCAAATCCTGATAGACATAAAATAGATCTTCATAAACATTCACTATAATTGATATATATCATAACAGAAATCAATTAATACATTATGAATTAAGGAAGGAGATTCACAATCAACTCCATAGCATCACAAATAAAATCTACAATCTTTGCTAACATATGATCACACTTATTCGCTAACTGTTTAATAAAAGACAAAAAAATAAACATAAAATCACATATGCTAATACAAAATGAAAATTTTCACTTTATGTGATAATAAAATAAAATAAAAAAGTTAATTTAACTTTAAACGTAAAATGCTCAGAAATTAAAAATACATTTATATATGTGAACATTGCCGGTAGGGTACAGGGTCCCCCCCTCCAAAAAAAACAAAGTTGAATGACCTTTAATAAGTATTTAACCTTAATTCACAATAAATATATATATATATATATATATATATATATATATATATATTCATTTTTAGCTTGACATAAAATTGAAAAAATAAAAAATATTTTTAAATTTTATTATTTTAAATTAAAATTATGTCAAATAAATCAAAATATCATTTAATCTTATGGTCCTAAACAAATCACGTGAAAAAATTAAATTAAAATATTATAAAAAAATAATCATTTTTTTAAAACGAACTAAAACAAAAAATATGATATTAAAGAATCTTTAATACATAACAGATGATGTCATCATTCTACAATACTCTCTTCTTTATTTTTAATTATTTAATTTTATTTATTTAATTTAAAAAAATTGAAAAATCATTTATCATAATATTTATTTTATCTTATTTAAATATTATTTATGTATTTAATTATTAAATATTATTAATTTTTTAATATTTAAATAACTTATAATTAATAAACATAATATAATAAAACTATCATTTACTTAAAAAGTAGTTCCTCCGTTTCATTTTAGTTGATTTTCTTTCTAAAAATATTTGTTTCATTTAGTTGTTGCTTTGATGAAATCAAGAAAATTTTATTATATTCTTTTAATATTATTCTTAATATTAAATAACTAAATAAAATATATTTACACAAATTTATATTTTTAAATTATAATTAATTAAATTAATTTAATAAAATAAATTTTAATTAATATTTTTTAATAAATATGTCAAGTCAATACGTATTAAGTAATATTAAACGGAAGGAGTATGAAAAGTTAAAAATGAAAGAACAAATAAAGAAGGAAGGAACACCGTGTGTTCACTTCAAGATAAGATATTTCTACAAAATAATGAATCCCATAGGTTGGTCCAAAATGTTGGCTCGAGGAATTTTGTAATGTATCCATTTCTACAAAATACTGAATCCCATCGGTTGGTCCAAAATGTCGGCTCGAGGAATATTGTAATGTATCCATTTTACAAGGCCATTAATAGACGTTGAACTAGGGTTGGGGCTTCTTGAGATGATAAAGAAAGAAAAGGACGAGATAAAGATCATCATTCCTCCGTTCGCTTTTACATTTCATTAATTTTTTATTTTTATTTATTATTTTTAATATATTAAAATAATATATATATTTTTTATTTTATTCTTAATATTATTATTTTTTCTTTAAATTATTTTAAAATACAATATAAGTGCGTCATTTAATAAAAATATTATAGTAAAATAATTATATTATTAATTTTTTTAATAGATATATCAATTAAAAAATGTGACAAATAAAAACATCTTTAAGGATATTTGGATAAAGGGATTACCATTCAAAATGACTTTCCTAATGTGGGGGATATGAAAAGGAAAAGTGCCGGTAGATGAAAATATAAGAAGATGGGGTTTACAAGGGCCTTCTAGGTGCTGGTGTTGTACTAATCCAGAGCAGAAAATCATTTCATTTCTAAAAGCTCCACTTGCTAATCGGACATGGTCTTATTTTTTTTTCTTTTACAGGTATTAACATAGAAGAGTTGAGATTCAGGGAGATTATAATAGTATGGTGGAATGTTGATAGCTGAAGCAGAGCAAAGGCATATTATCAAGCTATATCTAGCATGATCATTTGGGAACTTTGAAAAAGAAGGAATAGCATAAAGCATGAAGTAATAAACAACTCAATGCAAAAAGCAATATTCAATGTAACTAGAAACATTGGAATGTTGCTTAAAGTTAGAAATCCAAAACAACTATTTCCTTATGTATGGCCGGAGATAGTCAAAGAATTGGACCAGTGGAAAGCTAAGCTGAAGATTACCAAAGTTTGGTGGAAATTTCCTAAAGAGAGTTGGGTGAGATACAGTATATATGATGCTTCTCGAGGGAATCCTGGTATTAGTTTCTATGCCTTTTGTTTAAGAAATGACCAAGGTGATCTTCTCTATGCACAAGGATCTAGAATTGCAGATACTGCTAATGTGGAAGCAGAAACTATAGCTATGTTACAAGCAGCAACACATTGTAGTAAATCAAGATACAACAAAGTAGTGTTTCAAACCGATTCACTTTTTGTTCAGAAAGTCTTAACTAAGGAGTCAAGTTGCCCTAGGAACCTTTCAGTGTTCATAGATCAAATATAGGCATTACTAAAAAACAAGCAGGTACAGGTATAACATATCATGAGAGAAGGCAATCAACTAGCAGATCATCTTACTAATCAAGTAATAGACAAAGGTGATTTCTCAATCACATTGTTTCAACAACTTGAAGTTATAGGCAAAAAGATTCTAAATAGTGATAAAATGCAATGTCTTTACATAAGAGTATCACCAGCAAACGGGTGAGAAAGCTGAAAAGGCAAAATCTATACTTGTTCACATGCAAGTATTTATATAACACAGGATCATCAAAAGATGTACATAGCTATCTAGCTTATTCTAATCCAGCCAACAAAAAGGACTCGCAGTGTGGGAGAGGGTTTTTACAAGTTATGCAACTGATAAACCTGAAGAGGAAAACACATTTCAACTACTTGCAGTTTCGAGCATCTTGTTATCTCCCTACCGGCCGTAGCTACAAAAAAATGGGATTACTACATGTAATCGACGTAGCAAATCAGAACACAAAAGAGGATTGAAGCTTACATGGATGTATATGTCCTTTCAGGGGTCCAAAATCCTCAATGAAGCACCAAAAAGATTTAACATTCCCAATAACCGAAGAGCACAGCTAGAAAAAACAAAAAGAATAAAAAATGAGTTGAAGATGGAATTAGAGGATACAAAGAACAGAGGAAGCTACTTACTTTTGAAAGCTGAATTTTTAGTTGTTTTACAAGTGTTCCAAGGTACAGAATTGATTACCAGAGCAATTTCAAAATAAACAGAGGTTAAACAGTGAAGAAGACAATATTTTCTCAGGTCTTGGAGGATTGCGGCGGATGAAGCATGGATTAGGAAACCCTATTCTATCGGGTATATGAAATAGGCAAAGGCAGGTCAGGTCTTTTGTTAGAATTAGAATTGGGCCTGCTTTGTTTATTGTTTTTGGTTTGTAGATTTTTCAAAATGGGTTGGTGTAACTCCTCGAATCTAGTACCCGAAATTCTACATGGTGCTCATGACCCCGAAGAATCACAAGCTAACCCATGAGTGATATCTGTACCTGAGCACTGCATAATATACTGTATAAATACGGAATAAAAGGCTGAAAGGTCATAAGGTTCAAATATCTGACAAAATAAAACATCTAAAAAATATGTTATATCAATTCCAAAATGACTGAAATAACTGTCTGAACATGCTATAGTCTGAAAGCCTCTAAAACTGACTAAATTAGAAATTGATGAGACATGTCCCCAACTAACTCCAACTATTGAAATAAACTAAGTACTAAAAGAATAAAATAATCAAATAATCACATCCTCTAATGATGAGGACTCACTGCTAGTCTGACTGCTGAAACTGGAATGCTACTGATGCACTGGAGCTCATGATTCTGAACCTATGGTTTAAAAATACCATAGCACAAATGCGTCAATACGATTGAATGTGATGGTATGCAAATGAGGTAAGCTAAATGCAAGGGTTCATATGTATGAACAATACTGATTGACTGAGTAACATGAACGTGAAAATACATGCATGAATACATAACTATAAATGAGATTGTGACAATACTGATTACTGAGTCTGAATACTGATAACATGGATTTCTAATAACTGATACTGAGCGACTGTGTCTGACAGTCTAGGTTCTGATGGAACTAGCTGAGTGACTGTATGTGACAGTCCTAAATTCTGTAGAACTATCTGAGTTCAATGACTGAGACTAAGATTGAGACTGTAACTGTGGAAAGTAGTAATATAACCAACATGCCCCAAATAAGATAATATAATTGAGTTTGGGGTCTAATCTGTAACCCTAATTGGAAGGGTGTCAATACCGCGCCACTGGTCAGGACAAGCCGTGGGTGACCCTCATCTAACAGTGTCCCCAAAAGAGAATGGTAAGACCCTCATCTGACAGTATTAATCCACCTCATCAACCCTTATCTATTAGTGTTGATGTCTCAACCTATGCTGGCTACATAGTTATGGAACGTAAGGATTGCTTCTAAGGATCACACACTCAATTGTCAGTGTGTTCCCTCATCCTTGGATTCACTCGGTGCTAATTTCTACTCCCATCTGAATAGACACTGAAACATGATTAACTGAACTGAACTGGACTATATTCATTAGGTTCCGCTAACTGACAGAATACTACTGAGATTACTGAATTTATGAGATTACTGGGATTTCTGAGTTTTCCTGAGTCATGAGTCTGATTAAGTTCTACTGAGCATGGCTTGACTGA
The DNA here is from genome assembly GCF_002878395.1 of Capsicum annuum. NCBI lineage: Eukaryota > Viridiplantae > Streptophyta > Magnoliopsida > Solanales > Solanaceae > Capsicum > Capsicum annuum. The sequence goes on along the minus strand of NC_061113.1, from coordinate 26,450,084 downwards.
GAGTATCTTGAAAAATGACACTGGCTCTAGGCACACAGCTAAATTATCGGGTACAAGTACCCCCAGGACTCGATAGCATAAAACTGACAAGACATGACATTTCTTGACACATGACCATAGTCAACAATTCATAGTACAATCACTGGGGATTTTCATGAAGTATTCGCATGCTATAAGCTTGTACATGAATAAGAATGCACGTAAGCATGTCATAATTTCATAAGCCTAATCTCATAAGCATTACGTCAATCCATTACAAAGCATAACAATAACGTGGGAGTCATATCAAACATGAGGGAGAAATATGGATTCATCAATTTCGATCACAAATGAGTCATAAGGCATAATTCTTCTTCTCTTAGGCATTTTATCAAACACCTTACATGCATATCTTTAGGCTTAGGCATGAATATTGAAATAATACATAATGGAAATATTTTACACTTCCAATGCAAGAAATTTAACCACATACTAACATATTTTCTTGATAGTCATTAAAGACTTCAACTTGAAAATCAAACAGCAACATAAACATGGATATAATTCAATTCATACCATGGAATCCAAAGTTTATATTTCAAATAGGGTTTCTTGAGCTTCATAGGTAAAAAAAAAAACAAGAATCAACACTTGACATACCTGGGTGGATGATTTCTTAAAGATTGATGGAGGAAAGCTTGAATTCTTGACTTGAAATTAAACACCTAGGGTTTCTTGTTCTTGGGGATTGATCTTTGAGAGAAACCCTAATTTGGTGTTATAGATAAATAATGAAGTTATGAGCTCCGATCTGGTATAATTAGGGGTTAAAACGGATCGAAAAAGACCCAAATACCCTTTTAAAAATGGATTAAAATCGTTGATCGGAAGTGGCGACGGTTTGGGCGATGGTTCGCTGCTGGCTCGACGGCCCGTCGGTCTATCCCGTCGTACTTGGCTAGAACCTGAACTTTCGGCCTCGTCTGTGATGCTTTGGGTGATGGTCTATCGCTAGCTCGATGGTTCGTCTGTCCTGACAATCGCACTTGGCCAAGAGATTGGTCCACTGCCTTAGCCGTAACAGTCCATCGCTAGCTCGATGGTCCGTCGGCCTGACCATCTCTTCTGGGCAGTTCCAAAAGTTCTCTATAAAACGTTCATAACTTTTTACTCCGATACCGGATTTGGATGAAATTGGTATCGTTGGAAGCTAATTCAATTTCTCACATGATAAAAAGTCAAAATTAGGGAAATTCTAATTGATTTAAAAATTATTTAGGAAGTAATCACTAACTCTTCTGGATACTAGATTTGACTTAAAGAAAGTTCGGGGTATTACAATATCTCCCCCTTGGGAATATTCGTCCTCGAATGGGACTGACTAGACTGAGAAAGCTGATAGACTGATCTTACTCAAGGGACGTGAACATTTGAACATGTCTATATGACTGGAACTTCTGATATACTAAAATCTCATACTAAATATGCATGTCTAATGCATGGATATGTGACAGATAGTCTTCCTGAATGCATGACTGAAATTACTAAGAAGTTGAGTTTCTCATGATGAGAATGCATATCTGATGCATGAATACGTGACTGACATGATACATGAACATATGTCTAGATATGCAAAGGTATTTAATACCAAGTTTATAACTGAAATATGAACATGAAACTGAATAAGCTTGAGGAAAGCTATTACTTTGGGTTGAGTCTGAGTTTGCGGTGAAGAGGTAAGAATACTTGATCCGCATGTCTACTTCTGCTTCTCAAGTAGCTCCATTAATGGAATGATTCCGCCAAAGAACTTTGACTAGAGGGACTTCTTTGTTCCTCAGTCTGGTAGTCAAGAATTTCAACTAGATCTTTTCAAAAGAAAGGTTGTTCTGAATGTCTAAGCCCTCTATCGGGACTACAACTGCTGGGTCACCTATGCACTTTTTTAGTAAGGAGACATGGAACACTGGATGAACTGAGGATAGATATGAAGGCAATTCGATCTCATAAGCTACCTTACCGAAACGATTGAGAATTTTGAAGGGACTAACATATCGGGGACTGAGCTTTCCCTTCTTGACGAATCTCTTCACTCCCTTTATGGGAGAGATTTTCAAGTAAACATAATCACCAATATCGAACTCAAGATCCTTTCTGTGCATATTTGCGTATGATTTCTATCGGCTCCGAGCTATCTTGAGCCGTTCTCTGATCAACTGAACTTTCTCTAAGGTGTCGAATACCAAGTCAAGCCCTGCTACTGCGGCCTCACCCACTTTTAACCAACCGATTAGAGATCTGCACCTCTTACCGCAAAGAGCTTTAAATAGAGACATCTAAATACTGGAATGATAGTTGTTATTGTATGAAAACTCAATCAAAGGCAAGTGGTCATCCCAACTTCCCTTGAAATCAATTGCACATGCCCTTAGCATATCTTCCAAGGTCTGAATGGTCCTTTCTGCTTCACCATCTATCTGAGGATGAAAGGTTGTACTGAGGTGAACTTAGGTACCAAGACCCTTTTGGAATGCTTTCCAAAAGTGAGAGGTGAACTGAGTACCTATATCTGAAATAATAGATAACAGAACACCGTGCAATCTGACCAACTCCCTGATATAGAGTCTGGCGTAATCCTCGGTTGATAGGAGGTATGGACAGGAAGGAAATAAGTTGATTTGGTCATCCTATCTATAATGACCCAAACTGAATCATGCTGACAATGAGTATGAGTCAAACCCGTCACAAAGTCCATGTTCACTTTTTTCCACTTCTAAGTAGGAATACTGAATTCCTGCATAGACCCACTAGGCTTCTGATGCTCTATCTTAACCCGCTAACATGTAGAGCACTTAGCCACAAACTCTGCAATATCTCTCTTCATCCCACCCCACTAATAGATCTCCCGCAAGTCGTGGTATATCTTAGTGGCCCCTGGATGAATAGAGTGGAGCGCACCGTACGCTTCTGCAAGAATTTGTTGCCTCAAGTAATCTACACCTGGAACACACAGATGACCCTAACAACGGAGAACACCATCTCCCCCTTGGGAGAAAATCTCAACCTTCTGATCCTTGACTGACTCTTTCAACTTGACTATACTGGGATCTCTATCTTGTTTTTCCTTAACTTCAAAAACTAGAGATGATTCGAAACTACTCTGAACCTATATATTACCTTCTGCTAAATCGACTAAACGGAAACCTAGTCTGGCAAGCAGATGAACTTCCTGATCTAGCTTCTTCTTATTGTCTTCAACATGAGCAACACTACCTATAGAAAGTCTACTGAGAGCGTTGGCCACAACATTAGCCTTTTTTGGATGATAAAGGACACTCATGTCGTAATCTTTCAAGAGCTCTAACCACCTTCTTTAATGGAGGTTAAGATATTTCGGAGAGAATACGTACTGAAAGCTTTTGTGATCTGTGAATACATCTACATGAACATCATCCAAGTAATGCCTCCAAATCTTTAAGGCAAAAACTACATCTGCTAACTCAAGGTCATGAGTAGGATAATTCTTCTCATGGGGCTTAAATTGTCTCACTACTAAAATAAGAAAAAAAATGACCACAAAAACCTACCACAAGTGGTCGATTTTTCCTAATTTTCGATCACAAAACCGACCAAAGTGTGTGGTCGGAAAAGTAGTGGTAGTTTTTTAAAAATCGACCACTTGTGGTCTTTTTTTTTTAAAATATATCTATATTTTTAAAATTTATTATTATTTTATAAAAATTAGAAAAAATAATTTTTTAAAGAAAAAAAATTTAGAAAACTGACCACAAGTGGTCGGTTTTCTAATAAATTAATTTAATAGAAAACCTACCACAAGTGGTCGGTTTTCTATTAAATTTAGTTAATTATTTTAATAGAAAACCGACCACTTGTGGTAGGTTTTCTGCAAATTTTTTCTTTTTTGAAAAACTGACCACTTGTGGTCGATTTTTCTGGAATTTAAAAAAAAAATCAACAAATGATCTAACATGCAATACAACAACAATAACAAACCAAATATAAATAGTTTCAAAAGTATACAACACATACAAAATGTCCAACAGACGTAAAAAATACAACAATAGTTTCAAAAGTGTTCAAACTACAACAAAATGTCTAAATTCAAAGTACAACACATACAAGAGTCCAAAAACTTAAAATCATCTTCATCGAATTCGTCCTCGTCTTTCATATCCTCATCGGTGCTGATATCATCCAGGGGTGTAGACCTTTTGCACCCCAAGCTGCATCACCACAACACGGAAGAATAATCCTTGCAGTCTGAATGAAAGAGCTGAACTGCTCCTGCAGCATTCTGATTTGGGATAATGTTTCCTCCTCCTTCTTTTGTGCTTTTTCTCTCTGTTCAACAATCTGTTCAGTGAGTCCCTACACTTAACCATTTTCAAGCAACTACATCACCGAACAAACCACTTTTGAAACAAAAAAAAAATCCCCTTTCAAGTACCTATACTTAACCATTTTCAAGTAACTAACCAACCAAACGACATTCAAACCAAAAAAATCCCCTTTAAAGTCCCCATACTTAAACATTTTCAAGCGACCAAGTCACCGAACAAACCATTTTCAAAACAAAAAAATCCCATTTAAAGTACCTATACTTAAGCATTTTCAAGTAACTAAGCTACCAACCAAACGACATTTAAACCAAAAAATACCCTTTAAAGTCCCTACGCTTAACCATTTTCAAGCGACTAAGTAACCAACCAAACCATATCCAAAATAAAAAAATCTCCTTTAAAGTCCCTACGCTTAACCATTTTCTCGTAACAAAGTCACCAACCATGGATAGACACACCCAATGTTGCAATAATTCCTCAAACAAAAGATAAATAACAAATCAATTTCTTCTCAAATATTCACATAAATAACTAAATTTTTTTTCTTGAGTTCCCTAGAAGTTAAACATTCAAAAAAATGTCTAGAGTGCACTGTAAGCTAAATATTCTTGTACAATCCAACTAAGGGACATGCGCCTAGACACTTCTATATACCTTTATGCTAAATCTACCCAAATCTTTCAAGTAAAAGAATGCAATTGCTAAGAAGAATTGTCAAATGATAAAAATAAAGTATATGCCATTTGCCTTCTTCTCCACATATGAGTCCACAAGTTCAACAGCTCATTAGTGGGAAGAGGCTTCACAAGATAGTCAGCTACTCCGAATTTGAGGCACTTGACGACAATAGAGACTTCATCTAGTGATGGCATCACTAGGAAAGAAAAAATAAAGAAATATTTATTGTTTTTCACTGTGCAGATGGACATGAATCAAAATAAATTTTGATGAAGTCTCTAATTAAACATTATAAATTTTAGATTATGAAACTTGTTAAATAAATAAAAAATATTTTGAGACTTTAGAGCATGGAATTAAACCTGAGATAGGTTCAAAGCCCATCATTTTTTGGTGAAACTTGATCGGAGAAGCAGCGAGGCAGCGACGTTCGGGGAGAGAGGCAACAAGGGTTGTTGGTTTCGTTGGTTGGTGGTAAAAAAGGAGGCTGGATCGAAGGGCGGCATTGGTTCGCTCTTGGTTGGATGGAGAAAGAGGATAGACGGAGGGTTCCTCCAGCCATAGTGGTTGGACTGCAGTGGCTGGCCGGAGATGGCTACCATAGCCAAGACCATGGACCAAGAGAAGGTCTCTAGAGAGAGGGAAAAAGAAACATAGGAGCTGCGGTTGTTTTATGGAAAATAATGGTTAGGGTTTGAGTGTTTTGGTTTAAATGGAAAAAGGAAAAAATTTAATCTCAGCCGTAGATCACTTTTTGATCAACAACTGAGATTCAAAGTTATAGGATATTTAAAATTGGGTCACAATTTAGGCTAGAATCGATTTCAAACAATGGCTACAATTTAAATAAAATTGAGAAGATAATTGAAAAGATAAAATAAAATCGGGTCAGGTTATTCACAAATTTTAATAAAAAAATATCAGCAAAATTTAAATAGATTCAGTTATCTAGCTTTCGATTACTACACGAGATATACGTATATATAGATATATTTAATTGTCTATCGGCTTTCACATATGTACTATGAACACCACATACACGATTTTACTATCCCATATAATAATATACAACGTATTTCACAAATACTCAATTGAATTATAGATTACATTATAATCTTATGTCATTAATATACCTTCACTGTATAATATATATATATATATATATATATATATATATATATATATATATATATTAAGTTCTAAATACGTACTATATATATTACACACCTAGATAGGAAGGTTTGAAAGTCACAAATAAGGGTAGAAGGTTAGTGCGTGTGTGGGTCGTAGCTAGAGGTTAGGGGGCTCTGGTGTAGCCGAGTTAGTAAGCCTACGACTGTGTCCATTGGCAGGAGCCTCTAGTGTATGCTACTACTAGGGGGTGTCCTTTTCTTATTTCTTATTTCCTATTTATTATTTTCGTATTGCTCTTATTTTTAGTGTCTCGCTTAGCTCTATTTTCAGTACTTCTCATTTCTTATTTCGGCTATGCCACCCATTCTATTTCATGCATTACTATGATCCTGTTCACTATTTATTATCTTGATCTGGGGGTCTATCAAAAACAGTCTCTCTACTTCTTCGGAGGTAGCAGTATGGACTACGTACATTCTACCCTCCCCAGACTCCAGTTGGTGGGAATACACTGGGTTGTTGTTGTTGTTGTTGTATTAATGGAATGTGTTTATTATACATACTCAGATGATTGATCGATTAATTATATTTGATTAGCTTAATATACTAGGTTTTGACTACATTGTTCATCAATCGATCACTATATGTATATATATACATACATATATATACATATACATATATATATATATATATGAACTCTTGAATGCGTTCTATATATATATCACATCCACAAGTATATTACCTTATAATAGAACACGTTCATTATATTCTGATGAATTATCGTTTATATATTACATTATTAATTATGAAGGGAATAGTAACATAATATCATTATCTCAATGGTATGACATATATATACAAATATTCATTATACAAAGATTATGGACATTTAACGTCATTTACCGTATATACAAAGGTAAATATTTATTTTATATATTGAAACATAAGTAAAAGATAAAAATTATGTTTAATGTAATTTATTTATTTTATTTGAATTATTTTTTATTGTAATTTTTTCACAAAATTTAAGAATTATTGAATTTTATTATTATTATACTAGTTATCGACTACGTGTGATCAGTGTAATTTTAAAAAATTAGATATATATTACATTATATATATCATTATTTTTAATGAAAATAATATATATATATATATATATATATATATTTGATTACATATATATAATTAGGTGTTACTAAAAATTATTTACTTTTTAATTTATTTTAGTTCAAAAACCAACCACAAGTGGTCGGTTTTATAAAAAAAAAATTAAAAAAAAATTAAAAACCGACCACAGGTGGTCATTTTTTTCTAAATAAATTTAAAAATATTTTTAAAAACCTACCTCAAGTGGTCGGTTTTTTAAAATATTTTTAATTAAATTTTTTAAAAGTATTTTTAAAAACCTACCACAAGTGGTCGGTTTTTAAAAAAAATTTTAATTATATTTTTAAAAAAAACCGACCACTTGTGGTCGATTTTTTGTGGTCAGTTTTTCTGATTTTTTTAGTAGTGTCTGGAGCGTAGGCTATGACTTTACCATGCTGCATAAAGGCACAATCCAAACCCACTCTAGATGCATCACAGTACACGACGAACCCATCTGAACCATCTGGAAGAGCTAAAATTGGGGTTGAGGTGAGTCGAGTCTTCAACTCCTGAAAACTCTTCTTGCAAGGATCTGACCACTGAAACTTGACTTTCTTCTGAGTCAATCTGGACATAGGTGATGCAATAGAAGAAAACCCCTCAACAAACCATCTGTAATAACCAGTACCCCAAGAAACTCCTGATATCTGATGGAGAGACAAGGCGAGGCCAGTTTCTTAATGCTTCGGTCTTTTGAAGATCAACCCTAATTCCATCACCGAAAATAATATGACCAAGAAATGTTATTGACCTTAGCCAAAATTTGCACTTACTGAATTTGGCGAACAATTGATGATTTCTGAGAGTCTGCAATACTATTCTGAGATGGTCCGCATGATCGTGCTCATTACGGGAATAGACAAGAATGTCATTTATGAAGACAATGACGAACATGTCCAAGTACTGCTTGAACACACGGTTCATCAAGTCCATGAAGGCTGCTAGGGCATTGGTAAGACCAAAGGACATGACTAAGAATTCAAAGTGACCATACCGAGTACGAAAAGCTGTTTTCGAAATATCATACTCTTTGACCCTAAGCTGATGATATCCTGATCTGAGGTCTATCTTAGAAAAATAGTTGGCACCCTGAAGTTGATCGAACAAGTCATCGATTCTGGGAAGTGGATACTAGTTCTTGATGGTGACTTTATTGAGCTAACGGTAGTCTATACACATTATGAGAGAACCATCTTTCTTGCGCACGAATAAGATTGGTGCGCCCCACGGGGACACACTAGGTCTGATGAAACCCTTATCTAGGAGATCCTTCAATTGATCTTTCAATTCTCTAAGTTCTGCTGGTGCAATTCTGTATGGCGAAATAGATATTGGTTGAGTATCTGAAAAAAGGTCTATGCTGAAGTCTATTTCCCTTTCGGGAGAAATTTTGGGAAGATCTTTGGGAAAGAAATCAGAATATTTATTCACTACTGGGACTGATTCGAGACTGGGTGTTTCAGAACTAGAGTCCTTAACCCAAATAAGATGATAGACACATCCCTTAGATATCATTTTTCGTGCCCTCAGGTAGGAAATAAGGTGACCTCTGAAAACTAAAGTACTACCCTTCCACTCTAGGACGGGTTCATTCGAGAACTGAAATTGGACAACTCTATTTCTGTAGTCGACTGTGGCATAGAAGGAATGAAGCCAATCCATATCGAGAATGACATTAAAATCAATCATCTCCAATTCGACTAAGTCTGCTGAAGTGACTTTCTGAGATACCATAACCAGATAGTTCTTGTATACCTATTGGGCTATGATAGTTTTACCCACTGGGGTAGAGACTGAGAAGGGCTCTACTATAATTTTGGGACTGACTCCGAAATCAACTGCTATATAAGGAGTAATTGGGCGTTGCCCACTGGTTGCACAGAAAGAGGCACTCTGCTGATTCGAGCGATCGGACTAAGCTGGAGGGCAATTACGCTGACCCTGAGTACCTGGATGGGGACAATCTCTAACTTTGTGGCCTGGCTTTCCATATCCGAAGCAAAAATCACTACCATCTTTACAAGTACCTTGATGGTACTTGCCACATGTATGACAAAGAAGATAGGTTCGGGCACTGCTAACACTACCCTGAGACTTAGAGCCTGGCTCCCTATCTCTGTTGTCGTCTCTAAATTTTAGTACTGGAGCAGTGGTTGAGGAAGGAGCTGAAACGGATGACTTTGGGCGGAATTGAGAGCGACTTCCATCCTCTGACTTAGGCTGAGCAAAGTTTAAACTACCTGTCCTTGCTCTCTTATTCTGCTTCTCCCTTATCTTAATCTTCTGCTTTTTTATCTGTTGAGCATGGATCATAAGATTGGCTATGTCCATCTCACTAATCAACATTGCTGATTTGCGCTCATTGACCATACTATCATTTACCCCAGAAACAAACTTACTCATCTTAGCCCTGTTGTCTACCACTACATGGGGAGCATATCTAGATAATTATGTAAAATTAAGAGAATACTCTTTCACTGTCATGTTGCCCTGCCTGAGGTTGATAAACTCTAACACTTTAGCTTTCCTCAGCTATAGGGGAAAGAATTTATCAAGAAAAGTAGTGACAAACTCCTCCCACTCTATAGGTCCTACATCTATACCCCTCTCGGCTTTTCACTATTTGAACCATGTATGAGCCACATCCTGCAACTGATATGCAGCTAGCTCAGCACTCTTAGTAGCAGTAACTCCCATGAAATCCGTAACTTTTTTTACCTAATCAAGGAATTCCTGAGGGTCCTCATCTGACTTAGACCCGAAAAAGGATGGAGGATTCATTAGGGTGAAGTCCCGAATCACAGTTGCAGCAGTATTGGCCACTGGATTGGTCGAAACAGTAGTTGGCCGTTTATTCTGAGAAGCAACTAAGTTAGCAATAGTAGTGAATGCAGCTCTGAACTCTGCATAAGAGACATGTTCGTCTAAGGAATCTGCTTGGACGAGTTGAAGGGCTGACTGATTTCCATTTCTTCTTTTGGGAGGCATGTTCTGTAAACAAAAAAGGAGAAATAAATTTAGACTGAGATTTAAATTTGAGCTCATGCTCACTGGAACAACATGAATACTGAAAGAAGGGAAACTGTTCCTAAAACATCTTATAACCTCCTGTATATAAATGTGGCGCGCAACACACCCATGCACAAGACTCTACTAGATGCGAATTTTAGACTTTCTAGGACACTATTGAACCTTAGGCTTTGATACCAAGTTTGTAACGCCCCGAATCTGGTACCCGAAATGCTACACGATGCTCATAACCCCGAAGGACCACAAGCTAACCCATGACTAATATCTACATAATATACTGTATAAATATGGAATAAAAGGTTGAAAGGCCATAAGGTTCAAATATCTGATAAAATATAACAACTAAAAAGCACGGTATATTAATACCAAAAATGACTGAAATAACTGTCTGAACATACTATAGTGTGAAAGCCTTTAAAACTGACTGAATAAGGATTTGATGGGACATGTCCCTAACTAACTCCAACTACTGAAATAAACTAAGTACTGAAAGAATGAAATAATCACATCCTTGAATGATGAGAACTCACTGCTAGTTTGACTGCTGAAACTAAAATGCTACTGATGCTCTAGAACTCGTGCTTCTGAACCTATGGTATAAAAACACCATAGCGCAAATGAGTCAGTATGATTGAATGTACTGGTATGCAAGTTAGGTAAGCTGAATGCAAGGGTTTATATGCATGAACAATACTGACTGATTGGGTAACATAAACATGGGAATACATGCATGAATATATAACTGTAAATGAGATTGTGACAACACTAATTACTGAGTCTGAATACTGATAACATAGATTTATGATAACTGATATAACTTATACTAAGAAACTGTGTCTGACAGTCTAGGTTCTGATGGAACTAGCTGAGTTTTGTACTGAGCTGAGTGACTATATCTGATAGTCCTGAATTCTATAGAACTATTTGAGTTCTATGACTGAGACTAAGACTGAGACTGTAATTGTGGAAAGTAGTCATCTAACCGACATACCCCAAATAAGATAATATAATTGAGTTTGGGGTCCAATCTGTAACCCTAATTGGAAGGGTGTCAATACCGCACCACTAGTAAGGACAAGCTGTGGGTGACCCTCATCTGACAGTGTCCCCAAAAGAGAATGGTGGGATCCTTATCTAACAATGTTAATCCACCTCATAAACCCTTATCTTCTAGTGTTGATGTCTCAACCTATGCTAGATACATAGTTCTGAAACGCAAGAATTGCTTCTAAGGATCATACCCTCAACTGTTAGTGTGTGCCCTCATCCTTGGGTTCACTCGGTACTAACTTCTACTCTCATCTGAATAGACACTGAAACATGATTAACTGAACTGAACTGGACTGCGTTCATTGAGTTCCACTGACTGACGGAATACTACTAAGATTACTAAATTTCTAAGATTTCTGAGATTACTGAAATTTTTGAGTTTTCCTAAGTCATGAGTCTGACTGAGTTCTACTAGCAAGGCTTGACTGAGAGTATCTTGAAAAATGACACTGACTCTAGGCACACAGCTAAATTATCGGGTACAAGTACCCCTAGGACTCGATAGCATGAAACTGATAAGACATGACACTTCTTGACACATGACCATAGTCAACAATTCATAGTACAATCATTGGGGATTTTCATGAAGTATTCGCATGTTATAAGCTTACACATGAATAGGAATGCATGTAAGCATATCATAATTTCATAAGCCTAATATCATGAGCATTATGTCAATCCATTACAAAGCATAACAATAACGTGGGAGTCATATCAAATATAAGGGAGAAACATGAATTCATCAATTTTGGTCATAAATGAGTCATAAGGCATAATTTATATTCTCTTAGGCATTTTATCAAACACCTTGCATGCATATCTTTAGGCTTAGGCATGAATATTGAAATAATACATCATGGCAACATTTTACACTTCCAATGCAAGAATTTCAACCACATACTAACATATTTTCATGAGTCATTAAAGACTTCAACTTGAAAATCAAACAACAACATAAACATGGATATAATTCAATTCATACCATGGAATCCAAAGTTTATATTTCAAATAGGGTTTCTTGAGCTTCATGGGTGAAAGGAACCTATGAATCAACACTTGACATACCTGGAAGGATGATTTCTTAAAGATTGGTGGAGGAAATATTGAATTCTTGACTTGGAATTAAACATCTAGGGTTTCTTGTTCTTGGGGATTGATCTTTGAGAGAAACCCTAATTTGGTGTTATAGATGAATAATGAAGTTATGAGCTCTGGTCTGGTATAATTAGGGGTTAAAATGGGTGGGAAAATACCCAAATATCCTTTTAAAAAATGGCTTAAAATCGTTGATCGAAAGTGGCGATGATTTTGGCGACGGTCCGTCGCTGGCTCGATGGTCCGTTGGTCCATCCCGTCTTACTTGGCCAGAACCTGAACTTTCTACCTCGTCTGTGATGATTTGGACGATGGTCCGTCGCTAGATCGATGGTCCGTCGATCCTAACTGTTGCACTTGGACAGGAGATTGGTTCACTGCCCTAGCCGCGATGGTCCGTCGCTAGCTTGATGGTCCGTCGGCCTGATCGTCGTTTCTGGGAAGGTTCGACAGTTCTCTGTAAATCGTCCATAACTTTTTACTTTGATACCGTATTTGGACAAAATTGGTATCGTTGAAAAGATAATTCAATTTTCCACATGACAAAAAAGTTGAAATTGGGGAAATTCTATCTGATTTAAACATTAATCATTCAGTAAGTCATCACTAACTCTTCAGGATACAAGATTTGACTTAAAGAAAGTTCAGGGTATTACAGTTGGTCCATTTGTGTAAAGACTTATTGTTACTTTAATCAATAAAATTCTAAATTAAATTAAAAACAGTGACTAATAAAATCGAATGAAAGAATCATAAAATATCTTTAACATTAACCAAAAAAAAGGATATATTAATTTGATTAGTTTTAAGTTGGCTTTTATCAAATATTATTATTTTAAAATAAACATATGAATTTAGTCTCACATAGAAATTTTAATATCTAAGTTTGTCTGATTACGTGAACTTCCATCCTATATTATAATTCTCCTCATTTTTCCTTTTCCCAACCTTCAATTTTTTCATCAAGATTTTAAAATGCTACTATTCTATAAGTAGACCTGTCATTCAGGGCGGGTTGACCCGTTTCGGTTCGGTTAGCCCTGTCCATTTAGTCAATTTGACCCGGTTTGACCCGATCCAGTAGGCCACCTGATTCCTGGTCCAATGGTCCCGGACTGGACCATCTAAGATGGTCAGCCCGGTGGACCGACACAGTTGATAAATCAGGCCTATCGATAATCCGGTCTGGTAGTTAAAAAGATTTTTTTTTAATTGTAGCCATTGGACAATTGGTGCCAAATTGGACCGTTGAGGCCCAATGACTATAATGTCGTTGTGGCTCCAATCGCCAATTGGCCCATTTTTCAACTTTCATAAAAAAAAAATATATAATTCAAATTTTTTTCTATAAATACCATATATTCAAAATCATTTTCACACATTCTCAATCTCTCAGTCACTCTCATATATTCTAATTTTTTCCTACAGTGCTCAATTTTATTTTTTAATTGTGCAATTACAAATATCAAGTGAAAGTTTTCTAAAGTCACAACTTTCGAATACTTCCAAAATTTAGTATTGTCATTTCATCTCTTGCTTTTAATTTTTTATTAGTGTATTAATTATTGAATATTTATTTTTATTATTTTTGTGTTTTTGAATATTTAATATTTTAATTTATAATATGGATAAATTAAGAAACTTCGATAAAAGTGTCAAAAATTTTGATCCCAAAAGTGGTAGTGGTAGTAAAAAATGAATTGATGGCTGTTTCGGTAGAGTTATTTTAAGTACTAGATATACTCGTGTGCCTCCGGTTGGATGAAATAGGTGTAGGTTCTTACGATATGAATTATTTAAAAGCGCGGTATACAAGTCAAATGATCGCCTTAGCTTTTGATGACATCCTTCAAAGTTACTACGTGAAGAATCAAGCTTTGGTCGTATGGAGAGAACGGGATCATACTTGGAGGGGTCGTTTTGAGCATGACTTAAAGCAATCCCGTGTGTGGAAGGTTGCTTGGATGTTTACATTGATGTTAACTCGAGAACCACAAGCCTTGAAGTACGAAGCATACTCGGTTTTGAGAGCATTGAAGAGGCGCCATTCATTCAAGTTATAACACACCTTGGCCTCCCCTTCATTAAGAGTATTTTGGACATTGTACATGGTGTATTTTCACACCATGGTTGCCCCTATCATTAAGGGAAAAGTGGTTTTTTTTGTCTTCTTTTGTAATATGCTATAAGTAGGACATTTATGTCTTCTCTTTTTAGTTGATGAATGATGAAATTGTGAAATATTGAAACATTGAAAGTCCTCTCTTTGAGTGTAGAACACCTTAGTTTAGTCTTAGTTAGGGCTTGTAATTCCCATTGTAGTTTAGGGCTTAGAAAAGATAGTATTTACCTTTGCTTAGAAACAGTGGATCTTGAGGTACGTTGGTTACCTTGGATCTTGAGGTACGTTGTTTACCTTGGAGGTCACCGTAAGTGTGTGGTGTTGATTATTATATTCATTAGGGGTTAGCGTTGAAATACACTTGGTTCTTAATCTTGTAATAATATTTGTCTCACTATCTATCCTTTTACATTCTTGCAAACTTGTTGTGTTGTTCTTGTTCTCTACTCTCGATTTGTGTGTGTTCTTGTTAGCCAAAATTATTGCCTTCTTGTTCTTCATTTTATGTGTTGTTAAGATAGTTTGGGATGGCTGAAATAGGTGTCAAACACCTTGTTATCTTCTCATTCTAGTGTTGTGTTGTGAATCCGAGAGTTGGTCACCAAAAGGGCCCTTGGTTCTTGAACTTCTGGATTGTTTTTAGTATGTGTTCCATGCACACAAGTTTAAGAACCAAGGACCCTTTTGTTGACCAACTCTCGAATTCACAACACAACACTAGAATGAGAAAATAACAAGGTGTTTGATACCTATTTCAGCCAACCCAAACTAGCTTAACAACACATAAAATGAAGAACAAGAAGGCAACAATTTCGACCAACAAGAACAAACACAAATCGAGAGTAGAGAACAAGAACAAGAACAACACAACAAGTTTGTAAGAATAAAAAAGGATAGATAGTGAGACAAAGATTATTACAAGATTAAGAACCAATTGCATTTAAGCATTAATCCCTAATGAATATAATAATCAACACCACACTCTTACGGTGATCGCCAAGGGAACCAACGCACCTCAGGATCCACCATTTCCAAGCAAAGGTCAATACTAGCTTTTAGAAGCCCTAAACTAAAATGGCTATTCCATGCCATAACTAAGAATAAACTAAGGTGTTCCAATCTCAAAGAGAGGACTTTCAATATTTCAATATTTCATCATTCATAAACTAAAAAAGAAGACCTAAAATGTACTACTTATAGAATATTACAAAAGAAGACAAAAAAAACCACTTTTACTTTAATGATAGGAGTGGCCATGGTGTGAAAATACACCATGTGTAATGTCCAAAATACCCTTAATGAAGGGGTGGCCAAGGTGTGTTATAACTTAGATGAATGGAGCCTCTTCAATGCTCTCATAAATGAGTATGGTTCATACTTCAAGGCTTGTGGTTCTCGAGTTAGCATCAATGTAAGCAACCTTCCACACATGGGATTGCTTTAAGTCATGCTCAAAATGACCCCTCCAAGTATGATCTCGTGACCTTCATACGACCAAAGATTGATTCTTCACGTAGTGACTTTGAAGATGTCATCGAAAGCTAAGGTGGCCATTTGACTTGTATCCTCCTCCCTTTCTTGAAAAGGATTCGACCTCGAATTCATTCCTTGCAAAAGTAAAGAAAGGACAAAAAAAAGCACAACAACCTCATGGCATGAGGGTTAGGGTTAGCACAATAATAAATATCATCACGCCAAGGCGGTACATTTTTGAAGTATAACGAAGGATCCCTTGAAGGCAATATTAAAAACTCAAATAAAGATGTAAAAAGTATTTGGTTAAGGGATTCACCAAGAGTGACACTTTGCTTGTCATGTAGACCAAGCAATACGTTGGGTGCACCAACATCACCATTTCCATATTTGGCACCGAGGTCAAACGGGAAGAGTGGCCATATACATGGGTCTAGACAACACTCTCCTTTCCCGTGGTCTCCACCCAAACTAAATGACATACTCTCTATAATAGCATACATATCACCCAAATAAAATAGAGAGTAAAGAAATGTATCATTCAAGTCAACTTTTATTAAGGTTCCCTCATGTGTGTACTCACTACTAGTTTCCCAAACAACATCATGAGTACTCTCAACAATAAAGTCACACCAAGTAGAAGAAGAAATAACTTCCAAGAGTACACATTCCTTACCCTTAAGAGTACTCTCATCTTCCAAGAAGAGATTTCAATCTTTAGGAGGAATGTTGTCACACCATAGTGGGTTAGCATATAGGCTATAGCCTTCAAGGGAAGCTATACCATCATTTTCACCACTAGGCTCATTAGGAGTATTTTAATCATATTCAAACAAGACATTGTACCTAAAGAGAGTATGATATAGCCCACGGACAGATTTGGAACAACCAAGTTCCTCACTCTCTAAAAGATCAATATCAAGTTCCAAAGAGGTTTAAGTACAAGATTGTCGCAAGGATAGCTCTTGGGTTCACTCCCCTCTTGTTGACCAATATTTTCAAATACTTACTCACTTGAGTTTTATTAATCACATCATACACATACTCAAGTGGTGGACAATTTTCACAAATAAGTTGATCAGCACCAATTACACAAGACGATGTACTTCCGTTCAATATATAGGCTTCAACACTAGGTGGACATAAAATGATCTTACAAGAAGAGTCAATTTGGTCATCAATAGGATCAACTAGTGTATCTGTACTCACAACATGTACATTATTAACAAGAAGCAAAGAATCATCATACTCACAAGTAAATAATTTGCGACTCACACTCAATGGGCTACTAGACACACAATTATCATTTATACTCACTAAAGTGCAAAAGTTAGCTATTTTACCTTGAATTTCTTGAGTGGATTCTTCTTTTCCATTGTGTGAAGGTCCTCCACAATCTTGGGCAACAACTTCTCTTTGAGGCTCGGGCAGCAAGTACGTCATGAGACGATTTCTCCACCGGCATCTCACAACATTGGGCCAATTTTACACATGTGGAACTTTATGTTGTGCAAACCAATCAGCACCTAAGCTCACATGACCGTATTTTAAGGGGAAAATATCGTACCATACCTTCTCATGGTATTCATATTGGGAGAAGACAACCTTCACCCCCTCGGTAACCTTAAACCCATCCAAGTGATATGAAATAAGTAAAGGTTCTCAAAACAACCTCAAGTAGTCGACCATGGATGGAACGATGTAGTTTTGATAGCACCTATCATTTAGAACAATGAGGCATCCCGGTATCCCACAAATGGTAACCTTTTCGGAGTGAATACTCCTTCTTGTACCAACATTATAAGGCACACGAGTACCCATCGGTTTTGGAGATGTATATCTTCTTCTTCTTGTGGGACAATATCTACTATATCTAGTATACCCATTCACACTATGTCGACCTAGATAAAAAGTACTACAAGGTGAAGAATATGAGATTTCACACTCATATCGTGCACTCTCATCATAGCTCTCATAAGCTTTGTGAATAAAAGGGTTATACCTAACACCAAATCTAGGTTTGGAGTGGGAAGCTTAAGACTCCTAACATGCCTCAACTTCATCATAAGAACCATCATGAGGTCCTACATCATCTCCATATTCACCACATGCACTAGGTACGTCATTCCCCTCATTTTCTCTCCTGAAACCGTGTCCCTCAAATCTGCCTAAGTTTTGGTCATGGTTATTTTCATAGCCTCCATAATCTCCCTCAACTTCGTAGCCATAAAACCCCTCACTAAAATTATAGTCTCCTATGTTGTAGTCACAATAATCCCCGACTATCGAAGACATGCTCCCCTTATATCATTTTTTAAACCTACAAAATGAACGAACAAGATTAGTAGTAAAGCTCCTCACCAACACTCGTATTTGTGATTCTCACAATTGGAGAAACAAATATTGAAAGTTGCTTATACTCCGTTAGTCAATAAGATGTCAATTCTACTTGGCGGCCGGACTAGATTCTTGTTTGATCAACTCAAGACACAAAAAAAAATAAAATTTACTTATGAACTTGAAACAAACAAGTTACTACGAGTTAATAATGAGAAAAACACACAAATAACGAAGACACAAGTGAAACAGATTCAACAATTAATCTACAACTAAGTAGATGATTACTAGTTGTTAATTAATTCTAGAATAAAGACATGAAACTAAAGAGACAATAAAATGAAACTAAGAATCTAAAATTTGACCCTAAACTGTTACGTGAACAGTAAAATGATGATGTAGCAGCCACTTATTGGTTGCAGCTTTTTAGAAATTTTTATTTTCCAAAGTTGAAAGTCTTGGTTAATTTTTCAATTTGGGAATTGGTGGAATTGGTTAAGGAGGGAAAAATACGTCTTGGAATCCTCTTTCAATTTTTAAAAAGGAAGACTTGACTTTCTTGGTATTTTCTCCTTAAAGCATGGATCCTTAAAAGATGGAAGGTGGTTGGGGAGTGGTTTTAAAGTCTTGAGTGTGTAGGAAAAGTCTTTGAGCCACAAGTACTACACCTTAAATCTTGGTCTTATGGCTTGCAAGACTAACACAATACACACTCCTTTTCTTTGGCTTCTAAGATCAACAACCATTTTTTTTCTTCAACAATATATGGAGATGGTGAAGACACCAAGAACACAAACTTTGAGTCTTGAAGTTCTAAGGTTCAATTTGGACCTCCCAAACAACAACAACACCTTCTCAAGCTTAAATTCCACAACACAATCCCCACAATACACGTTCAAAACTTGAACAAACAGCATATCCACGTTCAAGTCTCAAAGCCACAACACTAACACCAACAACAATCGGCCACAATTTGGTTCACAACAACAATATAAATATTTCAAGCTCAAATCAAGATATAGACTCAATGTGTAGTGAGGAACAAAACTAACACTTAGATACAACAAAGACAAATAAAAATCTCGATCAAGACACAACAAGAACATAAATTTCGGCCAAGAACACAACACAGACAGATTACTCTTTTTTAAAAAATTTCAATTTTCAACACCTTTTTTTTATTTTTTACAACTCTCAAGCCCAAGATTGATCTTGTGGGAACAAGATCAAGCTATTATTTGATACCAAATGATACAAGAAATACAAGGGAGTCACTAAACACACACCAAAAATAGTCCACAAGTTCAAGAACCAAAGACCCTTTTGGTGACCACTCTCGGATTCACAACACACTACTAGAATGGGAAGATAATGAGATGTTTGACACCTATTTCAGCCAACCCAAACTAGCTTAGCAACGCATAAAATGAAGAACAAAAAGGCAATAATTTTAGCCAACAAGAACAAACACAAATCGAGAGTAGAGAACAAGAACAACACAATAAGTTTGCAAGAATGAAAAGGATAGATAGTGAGAAAAAAATTATTACAGGATAAAGAATCAAGTATATTTTAACACTAACCCCTAATGAATGTAATAATCAACACCACACTCTTACGGTGACCGTCAAGGGAACTAACGCACCTCAAGATCCACAGTTTCCAAGCAAAGGTCAATACTAGCTTTTCCAAGCCCTAAACTACAATGGCTATTCCAATCCCTAACTAAGACTAAACTAAGGTGATCTACTCTCGAAGAGAGGACTTTCAATGTTTCAATATTTCATCATTCATAAACTAAAAAGAGAAGACCTAAAATGTCCTACTTATAACATATTACAAAAGAAGACAAAAAAAAAAACCACTTTGACCTTAATGATAGGGGCGGCCATGGTGTGAAAATACATCATGTGCAATGTCCAAAATACCCTTAATGAAGGGGCGGACAAGGTGTGTTATAACTTAAATGAATGGCGCCTCTTCAATGCTCTCAAAACCGAGTATGGTTCATACTTCAAGGCTTGTGGTTCTGGAGTTAACATCAATGTAAGCATCCAAGCAAACTTCCACTCACCGGATTGCTTTAAGTCATTCTCAAAACGACCCTTCCAAGTATGATCCCGTTCCCTCCATATGACCAAAGCTTGATTCTTTATGTAGTGACTTTGAAGGATGTCATAGATATATCACGCGAAAAAATTATGGTATAGAAGAAGAGAATGAAGTAGTGTGGTTGATTTAGATGTAGATGATGAAAATATTGGTGAGACGCCCAAAATAAAAAATTCTAATGTTAGATCTGAATCGGTTAATCTTTCTCCCCGTCCTCCCCATGCCCCTATAAAATCTCGTAGAAGAACTAGTATTGCATGAGAATTATTTTCGAAAATAGAAGGATAAACTAAGGTGCAATGCAATATTTGTGAAGTTGTATAGGGGCATAAAATTAGAGGCAATAAAGGGGGTACGGATTCGTTGATGACATATTTAAGAGAAAGACACACAAGAGAGTTAAGTATTTCACAAGGTGGCGAGGCTGTTGGTAGGCCAACACAAATTAGGTTGAACCCAACAACCGATCAATTAGTTAAGAATTATAATAAAATGAAGGACCAAGAAGAAATAGCGAAAATGTTAGTTGGGGGTTGTTTGTCTTTCACCTTTGCTTCTTCGAATGTTTTTATTCATTATATTTAAGGAATTCATAATCCTATGTTTATAGGTATTCCTAGAAGTACTTGTCGGTCCGATATTTTTAGACTCCATGCACAATACGTTTATTATTTATTTGCATTATTAAAAAATATTTCATGTAGAATTTCTCTAACTTCTTATCTTGATCGTGATGTTAATAAAAATAATTATTTAATAATTACATGTCACTGGATGGATAGTAATTTTGTTATGGAAAAACGTATTCTAGCATTTTTGCATGATGAAAACCATAGACACACTGAAGATTTATTTCTGAATCTATTTCTAAAGCAACAAAATATTATGGTATTGAAAGAAAAGTTTTATGTATAGCTTTTAATAATGCATCTAACAATAAGAGACTATTATTGATTTGTTAAAAGTTGAACTTTCTCCGCAGTTACCCAAAATACTTCATGTTAAGTGTGCTTGTCATATATATAATTTAATCGTAAGAGATGGTCTTGAATTATTTGAGTTTTATATTGAAAAGATCTGGCTTGTTGTTGACTTTATTCAAGAAAATAATCAAAAAGCTAAAGTGAGAGAATTTAAAATCAAATGTGAACAAAATGGACTTAGACCGATATTTATGACTGAAGAATGTGATGCTAGATGCAATGCTACTTATACTTATTTAAAAACTTGTCTTGCTTATAAAGTTTCTATTACAATGACTTTTAATCAATATTTTGATTCTTTTTCTGAGTGTATGCTACATGATTCTAGGTTGCAATTGATGATCTTGTTAAATTATTAAAAAAAATTATATAGCTACGGTTGAATTTTCTGGTGCTTATTATCCTAGTGTTTGTAATATTTTAGCTTATTTAGCCAAAATTTATTGTTTGCTTAACGAATATAAGAATAAAGAAGGTTACAAAGAAGCTATTACTATAATGATTGCTAAATTTAAGAAATATTTTTATTCGCTTCCCCCAATTTACTTGATTGGTGCTATAATAAATTCATGTATAAAATATAATACTATGACCGAATTTAGTTGTATTAGGTATAATTCTTTAGAGATAAAGCCTGAAGAAGAGCCTTCTTTGTTTACGGCTATGAGTGATGCGAACAATTACATGAAAGCATTATATAATCATTATGTCAATTTACTTGATGAAGCCGTACCGACAAATATCCCTCCAACTGTCGCCCCTCAAGCTCCCGAGGAGACATCATCTTCTAAAAGGCAGACACATAGTAGTTATCCTGATTATTTTTTTGAATTAAATATTTGGGACAGGGTACAACCTTCATCACACAGAACACATTCTCGGGAAGAGCTTAAGTATTATCTTCGACAGCCGATATAGGATTGTAGAGCAAGGATCTACATGCTGAATTGGTGGAAGAATAATGAAAGACAATATCTCATGCTTTCAAGATTAGCTAGAGATATATTGAATGTTTCAATATCAACCGTTGCATCGGAGAGCGCTTTTAGTCAGAGACGACAACAGCTTGGAGACATTCGATACTCATTGGAAAGAAATGCTATGAATGTTCTAGTTTGCCTTAGAGATTGGATTAGAGAGGAACGAAGAAATCAAGGAATGGAGGTGGAGCCGGCAGACGAACACAATCTTGACGAAATTATGACTTTAAGAGAGAACTCAACACAACCAAGTCCAATGCATGATTTTGCCCCAATTGATTTTAATTTTTCTATGGCAATTCCCGTTAATATTTACATGAATGAGTTAAAAAAAATGATGCAAAATTTATAGATTTTTCAATGATGTAACTTATAAATTTTGAATCATTTCGCAATCAATAAAATACAACATTCATTCACTCCTTACTTATTTTTTTTATTTAAATTTAATGTCTAGTTTGAATTAAATATTTTTAACACATTAATATCAAACTTTACACTAAGTAATAAACATAACAAAAGTATATACATATACTGAAAAAATAAAAATAATATTAGCAAATATTACTTAGACAACTAGTATTGACATATAAAATGCTATAAGTTTATCTTTTAAGTGTATATATTTTCTATAGACTAAAGTAGTATATATTGAATGTATACATGTGTATATGTTTTCTAAAGTAGTATAAATATAATGTATACATGTTGTATGTATATTGTTTCAAGAAGTATTTTAAGTAGTATATATATTATATTGTATATTTGTACGTATATATGTGTTTATATTTTCTATAGACTAAAGTAGTATATATTTAATGTATACATCTGTATATATTTTTTAAAGTAGTATATATATAATGTATATATGTTGTATGTATATTGTTTCAAGTAGTATATATATATATATATATATATATATATATATATATATATATATATTGTACGTATTTAAGTTTATATATTTTCTATAGACTAAAGTAGTATATATATAATGTATATATGTTGTATGTATATTGTTTTAAGAAGTATTTTAAGTAGTATATATATATATATATTATATTGTACGTATATATGTGTCTTTATTTTCTATAGACTAGAGTAGTATATATTTAATGTATACATGTGTATATGTTTTCTAAAGTAGTATACATATATAATGTATATATGTTGTATGTATCTTGTTTCAAGTAGTTTATTAAGTAGTATATAAATGATATTCCATGTATATATGTGTATATATTTTCTATATAAAGTATAGACTAAAAGTCTAAACTCTAAAATAATATATATTTATTTTATTGTATGCATGTGTATATATTTTCTAAATTAGTATTATATGTAATGTATATATGGTATACATTTATTGTTTAATGTATTTAAAATGTATATAGGTGTGTATATATAATATATATTGGAAAAAAAACAAGTAAATTCGAATTTAATTTATTTTTTTTACATTTTGACCGGTCAAAACCGGTTCTAGGCTAAGTGGGCCGGTCGCAGGCTAAATGGGCAGTTTTTACTATTGGGCCTGAACCGAAACGGCCTACTAAAATTTGGGCCCGAATCAAACTGGCCCACGGACCTGTAACAATTACTGGGCTAGTACCGGTTTGATCCGGGCCGGCCCGATTGACATGTTTATCTAGAAGGGAGAATTCAAAACTGAAAAAGTCGAAATACAATAATTCAAGTGGGCTCCTTCAATTAGATTATTGGATAAATTACACAAAACCACAAACCTAACAGACCTTATTACCCAAATCCCTTACCTTTTAAACAATTACTTAAAAATCTCAAATTTTATATCTTACTCTTGATACATATGAATAAAAACTCCATCTTACTTTTACTCCATAATTAATGCATGCAATCTATTTTTCTTTGAAGATTTTTTTTTCAAATATTTCATCCCCTAAAATCTCTCCCAAATTATCATCAATTGGCACAACTTTCATCGCTTTTACTCAACTTCTTCACCAATTTCATTGTCTTTTTTTATCTTTTTATCAACTTTTCTATTATCAATTTTGAATTCTTTTTCAACTTTTAAGTTAGTACCCATTAGGGAAAAGAGGAGAAATTGAACAATGTGATAGTGACATATACTTGTGATAGTGATTCATATTTTTAATTTATTTATAAATGTTTGATACATTTAACATATGTTTTACAAATGTAAATTATGTATTTGGTGTGAGATTGAATTTTCAATGGTCAGTGAGTAATTTTACGAAATGTATCATTTTCACGATTTGTGCCTAATTTTACTCTCCGTAATAATTAAAAATTAGTTACTTCCTATTTAACTAAACACTAAATTACAAATGTATCACAATGCATATGGCATATACTAGTGATACATATGACACAATGCATATGCCATATTAAGTCAATACTGGTGATACATATGATATATACTTTGTGATAGTGATTCATATTTTTAATTTATTTATAAATGTTTTATACATTTAACATATATGTTTGAAAAATATAAATTATATATTTTGGTTTGAGATTGAATTTTTAATGGCCAGTGAGCAATTTTACGAAATGTGTCATTGTGATACATCTGAAATCAGATGTATCATTTTCATGATTTGTGCCTAATTTTACTTCCCGTAATAATTGAAAATTAGTTACTTCCTTATTTAACTAATCATTAAATTACAAATGTATCACAATGCATATATTCAAGACTAAAAATATGTATCACAAATTTAAAAATCCGAAATATAATGTAATTTAATAAATTGTTGGGATAAAGTATTATAGCCGTTAAGCATTCCGAGAATTATGTAAGTTACCCTAGATTATTTGCCACGGGTAGAATAATTTCTGAATATTCTTTGTTTGATTAGATTATATTACACCTATATTCTTTCCAAAATAAAAGCTTCAATTTTTCAATATGTGATGTACATACTCAACTCAAAACATCTATCGACCAATTAATAATAG
This sequence comes from Capsicum annuum, assembly GCF_002878395.1. Lineage (NCBI taxonomy): Eukaryota > Viridiplantae > Streptophyta > Magnoliopsida > Solanales > Solanaceae > Capsicum > Capsicum annuum. The sequence continues at coordinate 26,424,631 of NC_061113.1, read as the reverse complement.
TTTGTGTTTCACACTAAATAATAATAAAATTCATTGTATCTTTCTCGATATGTCAAGTTTTGTAGTGTATTGTTAGATTCTAAATTGATGTGTGAATGAAAAATGGATGCAACAAATTGGAGGAAAAATGAAGTTTCACTTAAAAAAGTCAAGTTCTTCCACATTGGTGGGACAAAGAAACTTTTTTATGTTTATATTAAAAAACACTCCGTGTGGATAGTGAGGCAAGAACAAGAGATGATTTGTGCCGTTGCTCGGTTTCAACTTTGATTTTGAAAAATGATTGAGGGATTAATTTTTTGGACAAAATTTATTTGAAACTTAGAAAACAAGTGAAATTTTAATCCAAAAATTCAACGAAAATGTTTTTCTCCATTTCCGAATGCATACACAATGCACCTCGAAGGGACGCGATTCTTTGAGGAGAGACACACTGCTTCGGCAAAAGGTATGACTTGTGTGCACATGTCAAGCGCAGACCTGGGGTCCAGCGCCAAAGCCATTGGAAAGTGCTAACAGTCACTTGCGGCCGCAGGTCTGGAGCAGGTCCAGCACAGGCCGGGCGCAAGTGACGTACTATTTCAGAAAGTTATCTTTTTTCATGAATCATTGCTTCCTTTTCGAAGAGATACTTAATGGCTATAAATACCTAAACTTTTCCTCAGGTAAAGGTACGATTTTGAGTTGAAAGAAAAATCTTCTTCTTCTAAAAACTCTCGTATGATCATCAAATCGTTGAGTGTGTTCAAAGTTTCTGAAATTTGAGGTACTGCTATTTTCAAAAAGAGAGTCATTTTATCTTGGGATGAAAGATTTCATAACCTCAGGTACTTGAGTGAGATAAATTTCTTAAAGACACACCGTGCATTCAGTGGATTTGATTGTACTATTTCTGCTTCATCTTCTTTCTTAAAGTTGATAAACAATTTATTTTGATAGTACATTTGATTATTTATTTGGACTTGTGTTTCAAGTTGTTGTAACTTCATTGTAGTTCTTGAAAGTTGTTCTTCAACTTAGTATGATGTTTGGTTGAAACATACAGATCTTCTTACCCGAATTAACAATAGTTACGTACTAGAAGATTTACTTGGATAATTATCAAGAAGTTAGACCAAATTTCTTTTTGATTATAAGTTGCATAAGGAAATGATTTCCTATGATAAGTTAGAATTTGAACATAGCAAAATGATTTTATAAATACTATTCCGGATGTGAGCCACTGGATCAATGACAACAATTAAGATAAAAAGAGAATTGAAGCAAACAAAGAAAAAAAGTTACAAATCCAACACACTGTGTGTAGCAAATTTTGTTTGTTAGAACCCTTGAGATATGACACTTCTTCAAATTCTGCGGAATGCTTTATGTATCGAATCGCCTTTACTGGCGATGGATGAAAGAAGCATAACACTTCATCATACGTTTAGCTTCCTCGGTTTCAGGTTTATAAATCTGAAAAGAATGCCCTTCATCAATCTCAACAAATTCCAATTTTCCATTCCACCCACTCTTCTTCACTTCTTCAACAAATTTACGCCCAATTTCTATAGGAATTACGTAATCCTTTTTTCCCATACACAGCATAAGTCTCGAACAACCCAACCCAAGTAACGATGGAGCCTTTTCACAAAGTGGATTAATCAATGGGCTATCAATTTCAGGCTCTAATGGGGGACAAATATTGACCCAAATTTTATAAGCCAAACCTTCTTCATCAATTTCAATATCTCGGATTAAAAAATATGGGTACGCAAAAATCGATCCAGTAATTTTGACGTTATTATTCAACGTTTCTTTTCCCGCCCTCATAGTCATGTGGTACACTAAATTGCCTCCAGCACTGTCCCCAACTAAAAACACCTTATTAAAATCACCAAAATTCGTTAACCACGATTCTTTGTTATTAGTGCTCGTGGTTAATGAGTTTTCATCATCGTGTAACGCGACCCATTGAAGTGCAGCCCAACAATCTTCGTAAATTGTAGGCACATCAACCTCTGGGGCTAAGCGGTACTCTACAGAAACAACAATAACGTTTAATTCGGATGCTAAAGAGTTAGCATAACGGTGAATCCAAGTAAAAAAAACGGATTCAAAGCAAAGTCCGCCACCGTGGTAATACACTAAGACGGGGAGTTTCTGGAAGGTTGTGGTATTTTCTGGGAGGTAGAGTCTGACAGAGACATGGGGTGAGATGGTGACGTCTTTGGAGAAGACACCAGCTAACGGGTTTTGTGGCGATGGTGGGACGTAGAAGGACCCGTGTATGTCATAGAAACGCTCAACACGACCGCTCTTGTAGAGCCGGAAGTAGTCTTCCACTTCTTTGAGTACCACATCGTCATTGGAAGGCATTGTAGTAAAGAAATTAAACTCAACGATTTGGCTATCGAATGGTGCGGAATGCTTATACTTCTTTTGATATAATTGTTTGTGAGTGGAGCCAAATTTGGAAAGGGAAAAAAATTACTTTAGATTAAACTAATAATTGGAGCTAAGTAGGGTACAAATAGACAAACGACAAAAAGTTAAGCTTATAGCATGGTCACTAGTAATTATTTGGTAGAAACAAACGATCGTCTTGAAATTCGTTTTGTGAGATGATAGAATAAATTTTACACCAAGACAAATTATAAAACGTCACGCATGACTTCTAGACTCTAGTGGTGAATCATTAATGTTGTGATGATAATGTTTTTTTTTTTTTTTTTTTTTTTATAGCGGTGGAGCCCGAATTCAAATTTTATGGATTTGAACTTCTAATCTTTTTGTATTATTGGGTTTTAAATAATAATTTATATATATTAAATTGTTATAAAGGTTTTTACATTATAGTCAACGTCTATATAGATAAGATCTATCAAGATCTAATAAGATGTATCAAGATTTAGTTGATTTCCATCAGAATTTGAAGTATTTATCTTTTAATAAAAAACTAGGAATAATTTTCACTATAAATAGAAGAACTTCTTTCATTGTAAATGACTCCTTAAGAATTCTCAGTAGAAATAAAAAAGTACTATGCAACATAAGGCCATGTGACATTTTGTATTATTTTTTTTCACGAATTCCTATGTTCATCCCACAAATAAAACTATAGTATAGTATAATATCGGAAAAGTTTTCATTGATAATAAGTGCACATTTTGCTAAAAAAAAAAATATTGTGTTACAGTTTTTGACTTATCAACTAAGAATGATTGATCTCAATTTAAGAACATCTTGATATATTTTTCCTTTTGTAAATAAAGATTTTGAACTTTCATTTACTGAGTAGCTTTTGAATAATTTTTTGCCTTATTATATTATTGATTAAAAGTAAGATGATGGATTTAAATTTCAGAAGACACAGGGTTAAAGTCCTGATGCACCATGATAGTAAAATATTGGGTTTAAGTCTCATCCATTTATGCTTAAGACGCCTTTATATGGATAAGGCATTGAATTTGAATTTCAATGCACCATATTGATATTGGTGATATAATGATGGCTAAGGCAAAATAATATGTTTTTGATGAAAAGTCAAGAAACTTGTTCATTGAATATATGTCTGAAAGAAGAAGAGTGATGATATTTTTCACACACTTATTGTGATTATAATTAAAGATATGTTGGAGAAAAGTTCTCTACATTATATATATGCCTCGATTTACTCCCGAAGTAGCAATATCGTAAAAGAGGTAATAAACTGTCAAAATTTGATAGGCTTAAGGCACGATTATATTCTATTCCTGGGGAATGGGAAGCTTATTAATGCAAACATACACTGGACTGCGATGGTATCACAACTCACCTCCAAAAGAGACAGAATAACTGAGAGGAGTTATTTTGAAATCTACTTCTAAAGGAGTAAATCTGAAATTTATTCATGTGATAGTAAATCTAAAATTTACAAAAGCAAAAAGGCACGTGTCATGGTAAACTTGAAGTTTACTAGTATAAAAGTTCATAAATTGACATGAATGATTGCTACATTCCGAAAATGTGCATATTGAGTATTTGACATTTGTTGAAGAAATAGAAGATTCTTCAAGAATTGTTTAGGTCGCTTGTTCTCATGACAAGTTGGTTGGACCAACTAATGTTGGAATTTGATCCCTTAAAATCAGAAAAGTATAAAACGTGAACAAGGGCCCATTCACTTATCATGTGATATGTTCAAAAGATGCATCAATAAGATGATCACATGTAAATTCATTGTCAACCTATGTTTGACATTCATAAAGTTACTTGCTCAATATAAACTGAGCATAATTTTCAGATTGTGTAATCAAGATAATTCATCTTGATGATGATGGTTTAGCATTGAATGCCTTCCTAAATAGCTGAATCATTACTAATGAGAACAAAACTTCATGTGTTGGTCTGAAATATGATATGTTACATACAATAGTACTTGTATGCATTAGACCAATAAATTATGATTATTTCTTCCCTTTCAATTGGTTCAAGGCCAGGAACCAACTATTTCATCTAATAATTTTGATGTGCGGTATACGACAAATGAATATACCATGATGCACAAAGATGGAGGATGAATGTTAGTTTTCCTAACATAAGGGGGAGATTATAAGTAACTACAAAATATGTTAGGAATTATCATCAGATCCTCATTCAAAAAATAATTCAAGCAAATGCCGGAAGCATCTGTTGACTCAAATTTAGTATCATATTTAAGCTACAAGTGCTCCTATTTTGCGTTCTTAAAGGACAAAGTCTATGCATGCATGAAGCGTGGTAGACTAATCGGTTTCAAATGAAATAATCCTTGAAAAATAAGAAGCAAATAATCATAATAAGAAGACAATGTGTTCTTAAAGAGCCTACGACATAACACTTCATGAAACCTTATGAGAGGTTCAGGTACCTGAAAATAATGAAGTGATGAGATCTCAAAATGTTATGTCAAACTGTGACCGATACGAAATGATATATCATCAATATCTTTGATACAATATTGGCGCAATATTGTGAAAGATTACGAGGATCCGAATTCTACGTTTATTTAAGCATACTGACGTAGAAACATTTATCAAGTGAAATGAAAGGATGCATCTTGGTAAGCATAACACTTATTTGATTTGCAGTCCAGACACTTGAAGATGTCACACATATTTATATTGTCACTTGAAAAAAATCCATAAAAAAATTCCTAAAGAATTCAAAATGCCTGAAGCATATAAAGTTTCTGGAAAACTTGTTTATTATCCTTATGAGGGGTAAATTGATGATTTGAAAACCATTGAAACTCTTGGAGAGTTTTCAAAAGCAATAAGATTATTTGCTGAAATGCGAAACATACCAAATTGGATTGGTCCTGAAGTACCATATCTTAGTCCAATTGGTGTACTAATGTATCTTGCAAATGCTACAAGGTTTGATATAGTCTTTTCAGTTAATATGTTAGCAAGATATAGTTTTGCTCCTATTAGGAGACATCGAAATGAGATCAAACATATGATCTTATTTTATTCTAAAGATTACAGTCTCGTTCAGTTACAATGTGACTGATTTATTCACCAAGACTCCTCCAATTGAAACTTTCAAGAAGATGGTGCACAAGATCGGGATGCAAAGTCCTAAGGATGTTCTCATTAGGGGGAGTTAATACGCGTTATACTCTTTTTCTCTTTCAAGGTTTTGTCCCACTGAGTTTTTCTTGTAAGATTTTTAATGAGGCAACCTATATGCGTATTCTTAGAGACGTGTACTCTTTTTCCTTCACTAGATTTTTTTCCATTGGATTTTTTCTAATAATGTTCTAACGAGGCACATTATCTATCAATTAGACATTCAAGGGGGAGTGTTATAAATGTCTTCATATTATAGTAAATGTCTATATAGATATGATCTATCAAGATATAACCCTATAAGTAGAAGGACTTCCTCCATTGTAAATGACTCCTCAAGAATCCTCGTGAGAAATAAAGAAGTCCCTTTTCTTCTCTCTCAATTCTTCTTGTATTTACTTTGTATTTCAAAAAAAAAATAATTTTTTAAATACAAATTCAAATTTGATTCAAAATTACTAGATTTGATCGAATCGTTATATGAAGGGCCAATTCCACAGCTCTATCATTATCTCTTATCCTCCATAAAATCTCCCGACAATCTCAACCACATTTATCATATTTTGGTTATTTTAGATAAATACAAGTCAAAGATTTCAAATATTTTTTACTTTTATTTGAAATTTATCGAGTCGAAGTACTTAATTAAAAATAAAATTGCATTTGAATATACTTAAATACAACTTTAAAAGTAAAAAGTGGGTTGAAAAATGACTTACTGAAATATAATTTCAAGTTGATTTTGAAATTTTTATAGTAACACTAATTTTCAAATAAAGTAAAAATTATTCTGGAAAATTTGAATAACTTTTATGGCCAATCGAATCCTAAGTTGAAAAAGAATACTAAAGAATCGAAGTTATGCTCGGATATAAAATACAATTAAGTTTTACGAGTGAAACTTGAATTAACTCAAAAAACTTATTACTCAAACTTTATAAGCACATTGATATTTATGCATGTTAAATTGGAGCCTCAAAAAGCCATTTAATTCTATTGGATCTGTAAGTGTTCAAAATTGTCTCCTCAAATAATTTTTACTTTGTTTGAAATTCATTAAAGTTGCATCTGATTATACTTTGAATGTACATAAATATAACTTCAAAAGTAGTGAGCTGGAAATTATGTAGAGTTGTCCCAGATTCTGTGACAAAGGTGTTGGATTCGAAATTGAGAGGGCGTCATGCGGAAGCTATTAGTTGCAAACTATGAGACGATAAATAAGATGACAACGAAAAACAATACGAAAACTATAATTTTATTATATGATTTGTCCAATTGGCCTACATATAAAACCTAATATTAAAAAGCATAAAACTAATGAGAGAGAAAATCTCCCCTAAACGAAACTCTTAAAAAACTACATTGTGCATGCTATTGTATTATGGAATGAGAAGGGGGTCTTCAATTTATGGATGTCAAAAATCTTTCCTCCAAGAAAGAGGTTAGCCAAATATGAAAAAAAATTATATTTTTTTCTTTCAGGAAAAGTAAAAGTAATTATAATAACTTTTATTTTCCTTCTAAGAAAAAATAAAACTTAAATATAGTAAGAAAATCAGGCAAAAGTCCTAACAAATCTCCCCCTTTTGGCTTGATTTTCTTCACTTAATCCACCTTCTTCTTATGCATGATCTTCGTTCTTCATATATATTCTTCATATATCACCGCTGTTTGACATGCTTTAAAAATTGAGCTTTTGGGTTAAAAGTATATGAGCCCTTTTCGGGTTAAAAATATTGGAGCCCTTTTGCAGGGTTAAAAGTGAGCATTATTTTTAAATTGTGACAACAGGATTGTTGAAAATATAATTAACAATTATCTCCACATGTAGCTTTTTGACATATATCTTTATTATCATCAAATTGATTGCAACTTTGTTCAACAATTGGACCATCGATTTATTGAATCGTGGGCTCTGATACCATTTGTTGGGTTTGAAATCGAGAGGGCGTCATGCGGAAGCTATTAGTTGCAAACTATGAGACGATAAATAAGATGACAACGAAAAATGATACTAAAAACATAATTTTATTATATGATTTCGCCAATTGGCCTACATATAAAACCTAATATTAAAAAGTATAAAACTAATAAGAGAGAAAATCTCCCCCTAAACGAAACTCTTAAAAGACTACATTGTGTATGCTATTGTGTTATGGTATGAGAAGGGGGTTCTTCTATTTATAGATGTCAAAATCCTTTCCTCCAAGAAAGAGGTTAGCCAAATATGGAAAAGAATTATATTTTTTTTCAGGAAAAATAAAAGTAATTATGGTAACTTTTATTTTCCTTCTAAGAAAAAATAAAATTTAAATATAGTAAGAAAATCAGGACAAAAACCCAAACAAAAGGATGTAAATTGATTGTAAAGAAGAATTTGAAGATAATAAAATTTGTTCAATTCAATAAAAAAAAAGGGATAATACCCACGAAAATACCTGAACTTTGACCGGATTTTCAGTTGAGCATACTGAAATTTGCGGGGGTCCTATTACCTCCCTAGACTTTTTTAAAATGAAATTATTAACCCCCCCCCCCCCCCCCCCCCCCCAAAAAAAAAAAAAACGTTATATCCAGTTTTGGAGTAGAAAGTGTAATACACGCGCCAATCTGATATTAACATGTGTATTTTTTATTTAAAATTAATTTTTATTTAATTTGTTCTCCATTTTTATTCTTTTCATCAATCTTCTTCATTTTTCACCATTTTTTCACCAAAATCTTGATTTCTAATTCTTCAAATTTGGCATTTATTTTCTTGAAACAACCATAGAAAATCAAAACTTGACCACTGAAGTTTCTTTGTATTAGTTTCCACAAACATACAAGCTCTATAATGAATATCAACTGGAAAAGATTTTCACAGAACAAACACTCCAAATTCGAAGGGAATAAAACTGTGGATAATATCAACTGAAAAAGATTTGATTCTCATTTGAGTTTGTAACAATTCACTAAATCGGCGATTTCATTGTTTTAGGCCAAAATCGTATTTTTCTTTTTAGCAGAATGGCAACTGTAACCATTTGAGGTAGACCGTATTTTTCTTTGGTGAATGAATCTAAAGCTACATTCCCAAGCAATTTTTTTTTTTATCAAAATCTTGATTCCTAATTCTTAAAAGTTGATTGGTGGTGACAAGTTTTTTTTACCAAAATCTTGATTCCTAATTCTTGAAAGTTGGTTGGTGGTGGCAATGGTGGGTTAATTTTGCCATTTTGATGGAATTGAAGGATGACCCATTTGGTGTGTGTGTCTGTGTTTTGAAATTGGTTCAAATTGATGTAATTGAATTGGGTGTGTTGAAGATGACCCAATTTCAATTCAACAATGGAGCACCAATAGAGCATCATTGAAGAGAAGAAAGAAAGAAGAGAGAAGAGGAAGAAGATATAAATGAAAAATAAATAAAAAAACATAAAAATTATTGTTTATTAAAAAACTGAGGGGATTTCTGACCCAAAAATAAGGTTTTATAACGATTTTTATCACTATCATGCGCCCAATGCGCGTGAATTACATGCACATGTACAAGTTGGCAGATATATACCATTAAAATATAAAAAAAAAAGTCTAGGGGGGTAATAGGACCCCCGCAAAATTCAGTATGCTCAACTAAAAATTCGGTTAAAGTTCAGGTATTTTCGTGGGTATTATCCCCCCCCCCCCCAAAAAAAAAAAAAAAACAACTTATTGAAATATAATTTCAAGTTGGTTTGAAAATTTTCGTAGTCAAACATTAATTTTCAAAGGGAAAAGGTATGAATACACCCCTGAATTCTGATGATGGTACAGATATACCCTTCGTCATACTTTAGGTACAAATATACCCTTGCCGTTAATGAAAAGGTACAAATATACCCCTGAACTTTTATAAATGGTACAGATGTATCCTTCGTCATACTTTAGGTTCAAATATATCTTGCCGTTAATGAGAAGGTGAATACATACCTAAAAACTTTAATAAATGGTACAAATATATCCCCCATCATACTTTAGATACAAATACACTCTTGTCGTTAACGAAAAAGTACATATATACCCTTCTTACTAACGGCAGGACAGATGTCATATCTTTTTTATTTGCCCTTTTAATTTAATTTGTCCTCACCCTATCTGAAAATAATTTTAATTTAACCCACAAACCGATTCAAATAATAACCCAAATCTGACCTGATCTAATAGAACCTTCAAGACGTATCTTTATTCACGCATATTCATTTTTTCTTTCTCTTTCTATGAGTTAAATTAGAATTATTTTGGGTTGGCGTTAAAATAAATTAAATTAAAAAGTTCAAATGAACAGGATTATGAAATGTTTCCTGCCATTAGTGAGAAGGTTATATATGTACCTTTTCATTAACGCAAGGGTATATTTCTACCTAAAGTATGTTGGAGAGTATATTTGCACCATTTATTAAAGTTCAAGGGTATTTATATACCTTTTCATGGCAAGGGTATTTTTGTATCTAAAGTATGACGGAGAGCATATCTGTACCATTTATCAAAATTTAGGGGTATATTCGTACTTTTTTTCATTTTCAAATAAAGTGAAAATTATTCTGAAAAAAATGAATAATTTTTATGGTCAATTGAGTCTTAAGTTGACAAGAATACTAAAAAATTAAAATTATGCTTGGACATAAAAATATAATTAAGTTTTATCAATGAAACTTGAAAAATTAACTCATAAAACTTGTTTAATTTCTCAAACTTTATAAGTACATTGATATTTTATAAGTACATTGATCTATTTGATTTGTAAGTGTTTATAATTAGCGTTTACAAGCTTAATACATATGTTCTTCCCTTGAAAATTTATCCACGAAAGGGTTAGGAGGTGTTTTCTTAAATTGTAGTAGTGATGGATATTAGGTTATACGTAAGGAATTAATACCTTTCAATACTTTTTTCTTTTAGAATAGAAATAAATTTATTTTGAGTAGTATAAGTGTGTAATAAATCGTTATACTAATTTGAGTGTGTAATCAACATTTCCGAGTATGTAATCAACATTTCCCGACAAATTCAAGATGCATTTAATGTATTTTTCCTTTTACCTAACCCTAATATGTACTCCCTCTATTCCAAAATAAATAAATTGTTGAACTATTTTTCAATATTCAAAATAAATAAATTGTTGAACTATTTTTCAAAAGACATGTTGAAAATTATAGGAGAGTAATTTAAGAACAATCAAAAGTATAATAGTGAAAACTGAAAAGTAACCTACAATTTATGTCCTAAAAGATTTTTCTCAAGGGATATGTTATACCTAAGCCTATCAAATGGGCCGGGCTGACCTGACCCGATCCAGCCCGAGCCACCAAGCAAACCCAGCCCGATATGACCCAACCTGGTCAGCCCACAGGCTGTAGGATACCGGGTCCCGGACTGGGTTATTTTTTGATTTGGGCCCGATTAACTCGGCCCGGACCAAACCCAATCCCGGGCCCAACAGTTAACCGGCCTGGATATTTTTTTTTTAAAATTCAAATTTGGTCAAAATTTGACCGTTGGTCCAGTTGAACGTTGGACCCAACGGATATATTACCGTTTGTGCCCTTAAAACGGCTCAATTGGCCTTTTTTAATAATAATAAAAAAATTATTTAAATATTTTTTTAATCCCAAAAAAAATTCTATAAATACCCTACACTCTCAAATCATTTTTCACACAAATTTTCATTCTCTCAAATCTCATTCTCTCTCAATTCTCAAATATTCTATATATTTAAATTCCTAACGTGCTCACTTTAATTTTTTAATTTTTCGATTACAAAGTACGAGTGAAAGTTTCTAAAGTTGCAACCTTCGGATACTTTTAAAATTTGCTTCGGATACTTTTAAAATTTGATATTATCATTCCATCTCTTACGTTTAATTTTTAATTATTATATTAATTGTTGAATATTTAATTTTATTATATTTGTGTTTTAAATTTTTTTAGTTTAATTTATATTATAGATAAATTAAGAAACCTCGCCACTAAAAGTGTTAAAAATTTTTATCCCGGAAGTGGTAGTGGTAGCAAAAAGCGAATTGCTAGCAGTAGAGATACTTCAAGTAGTAGATATACCCGTGTGCCTTCGCCTCCGGTACTGCTTAGTACACCTTTTGAGGACGAAATAGGTGTAGGTGCTCACGATATGGATTATGTAGAAGCTCAAAAAAATTACGGTATATAAAGAAGAAAATAAAGTAGATACGGTTAATTTAGATGAAGATGATGAAAATATTGGTGAGACACCCGCAGTAGAAAATGCTAACGTTATATTCAAATCGGTTAATCTCCCTCCTAGTCCTCCCCATGCCTCAAGAGTTCGTAAAACAACTAGTATTGTGTGTCAATTTTTTGAACGTATATCGGATATTGAGGTTCAATGCAATATTTGTCAAAAAATATATAAGCATAAAAGAGGGGGCAAGCAAGGGGTTACGAGTACGTTAACGAGACATATAGAGGATCTTCATGAAAGAGAGTTACAAATTGCAAATGGAGGTGAGACTGTTGGTGGGCCCACACAAGCTAGAATGGACCCAACAACTGGTCATGTAATTAAGAAGTATAATAAATTGAGGGACCGAAAAGAAATAACAAAAATGGTAGTTGTGGGTTGTTTGCCTTTTAGTTTTCCTTCTTCTGATGCCTTTATTCATTATATTCAAGCAATTTATAATCTTATTATTAATGGTATTCCTATAAGTACTTGTCGGTCTGATATTTTTAGACTTCATTCATAATATTATTTTTATTGTCAACATTTTTAAAAAATATTCAATGTAGATTGTCTCTAACTTCTGATCTTGATCGTGCTGTAAATAAAAATGATTATTTAACCGTTACTTGTCACTGGATGGATTGTAATTTTGTGATGCAAAAACATAATCTTGCATTTTTATATGTTGAAGATCGTAAACATACTCGAGATTTTATTGCTGATTCGATTGTTAAAGTTGCAGAATTTTATGGTATCGAAAATAAAATCTTATGTATTGTTTTTTATAATACTTCTAACAGAAAGACTGTTATAAAAAAAGTTAAAATCTAAGCTATCTCCGTCGTTACCTGAAATTTTTCATATTAAGTGTACATGTCATATATATAATTTAATTGTAAAAGATGGTCTTGAGTTTTTTGAGCTTTATATTGAAAAATCCATCTTGCTATTGGTTTTATTCAAGGAAATAATCGAAGAAAAAGAATTAGAGAATTTAAATTTAAATGACAAGAAAATGGACTTGCACCGATATTGATGCCTGAGGAAATTGATCTTAGATGGAATTCTATGTATGATTTTTTAAAAACTTGTTATAAATATAGAGTTCCTATTACACTAGATTTTAACCAACATTGTGGTTCATTTGTTGGTTCTGCTGATTGCATGCTACATGATTCTGATTGGGTTGTAATTAATGATCTTGTTAAGTTTTTAGAAAAATTTTATATAGCTACGGTTGAATTTTTCGGTGCTTATTATCCTACCATATGTAATATTTTGGCATATATAGCCGATATTTCTGGTTTGCTCAAAGAATATAAAAATAAAGAAGGTTATAAAAAAGTTGTTGGTGCCATGTTTACTAAATTTAAAAAATATTTTTTCTCGATTCCCCCTATTTACTTGGTTGGTGTTATGCTAATTCCGTGCATGAAATATAATACTATGTGTCACTTTAGTACTCTTATTTATGCTAAGTTCGAAATAAATACTAACAATGATTCTGAACAAGTACAACCTGATTTGTGAAGGGCAATGGCTGATGTGAATGCTTACATAGATAAATTATATAACCACTATGCTGATTTAGTTGATTTAGCTGTACCAACACATATCACTCCAACTGTCGCTCCTCATCCTCCCGAGAAGCCATCATCTTCTAAAAGGCCGACACATAGTGGTTTTCTTGATTCCTTTTATGATTTACTATGTTAGAACAGTGTTGATGAGAGAGCTTACACATCAACTTATCGGGAAGAGATTAAGTATTATCTTCAGTCGCTGCCAGAGGATTGCAGACGACAGATCAACACGTAGATTGGTGGAGTAATGAAACGTAATATCCTGTGCTTTCAAGATTAGCTAGAGATATTTTGAATGTTCCAATGTCAACTGTTGCATTAGAGAACGCTTTTAGTCAGGGACGGCAACTTGGAGACAAACGACACTCATTGGGAAGCAATGCAATGAATGTTCTAGTTTGCCTTAGAGATTGGATTTGAGTGGAAATAAGAAATCAAAGAATGGAAGCGGAGCCAAACGATGAGCAGAAACTTGAAGAAATTATGACTTCACGGGAGAACTCAGCAGAATCAAGTCTAGTGCATGATTTTGCCCCCGTTGACTTTGACTATCCTATGCAAGTTTCCGTTAATATTAACGTGAATGAGTTGGAAAAAATGATGCATAGTTTGTAGATTTTTCATTCATGTAAATTATAAATTTTGGATCATTTTGCAATCAATAAAATTCAACATTCATTCACTCCTTAGTCCTTACTTTGTAATTTTTTTCATTTAATGATTTAAATTGAATTTCTAGTTTAAATTAAAAACTTACTTTTAATATATTATTAATTTATTATCAAGTATTATTAATTTATTATATTAAGTAGCATATGTTTTGTATATTTGTGTATATATCTTCTATAGATGTGTATATTTAATGTATACATGTTTATATGTTTTATAAATTAGTATATAACTATATATATCTTGTAGTGTATATATATATATATATTGTAGTATATGTTTTATTTAAAGTAGTGTATGTATATTGAATGGTGCGTATATATATGTAGTGTATATATTTTCTATAGATGTATATATTTAACATATACATGTGTATATGTTTTATAAATTAGTAATTAGTAGATAACTATATATATCGTAGTATATATATTGTAATATATGTTTTATTTAAAGTAGTACGTATAGTCGTATATATTGAATGTTAAGTATATATGTGTAATTGTGTATATATTTTTTAAATTCTAATGTAGTATATACTATATATATATATAGTGTATATATATTGTTTAATGTATTTAAAATGTATATAGGTGGATATATATAGTGTCTATTGAATTTTTTTTTGACCGGATTTGACTGAGTTTAGATAGGTTTGACTGGGTTGGGTTAAGTGGGCCGGGTGAGAGTTATTTTTAAAAATTTTACTATTGAACCCGGGCCCGACCCGGCCCACTGAACCACAACCCAGGCCCGATCCGACAAACAACCCGAACTAAAATTAATGGGTCGGTTCCGGATTGACCCGATCTAGCCCACTTAACAACCTTAGTTATACCCTAATAATTCAATTATTTTGAGATGATAGAAGTATATGCTAATAGATAGACGGTCTTCTAATCCTAGAATAAGAAAATAAGTAGCTTTGTACAGTTTAATCTTTAATGACTTTACTCGATTTGTGGTTCCTATGATGACGGATGTTTCTTTTCTCTATCTAAAGTCTACAACAAAGTGGAAGAAGATAATAATTATTTTGAAAATAGTCTCTCTAAGATAAGGCGGGGGCGGAATGCGATTTCTACCCACTTGGAATTTGTTGACTCGCAATAGCAGGTTTATTATCAACTAACACAAGTCGCAAAACTATCCTGCAACTCTTTTTTTTAGTTTTCCATTCGATGTTCAGTATTCATATTGAAGCTTCAATTAATTTGGATCGCACGTTGTAGCGCCCATTAAAGGGGTAGCGCTCCCAACAGAAAGTATTCTGCAACTCTTAACAGTAAACAAACTATAGAATCCTTACTGTAATTCTTCACAGTATAGTACGTTGCATTGAACCAATTACTAAAGCACTGATTTTTTTTCAAAATACTACAACTATTCTTTTGGTCATCGTTAATTTTTAACAGTAAAGAAAAACAACACAAATCAACTATGGAGTTTTTTTAGAACTAAATTATTAAACCTAGCTGGTATGGGTAAAGTAATAAAGAATTGAGCATTATTGGCAAAACACGAGTCACATCAAGTTATAAAAATTTTAATATAATACTATCCTTTTCAATATGCGTTGAAATATTTGTTAGATTCAATAAATGAAGCATAAAAATATTCGTCGAATCAAAGTTAGGTAGTTGATTCACTTTTCTTTTTGTCCTTGTATTAGTGCATTATTGATCTCTTAAATGGTTCAAAATAATATATCATGATGTTAGATTCGAACTCGGAACCAAAATATGCGCTACAATTAAAAAAAAGAATCAATGTATGCCATATAAAAAAAATATCAAAATATGTTTTATGCACTTATTAAGTGCACAATGCCTTTAAATTTATAATAGATGATGACTGACGGCGTTAAAAAGGTGAAAATTGACATTGTGCACTTATTAAGTGCACAATCCGTAAAAAAATTGGATTATCTCTATTCACTTTTTGTTTTACGTATATTCAATCCACCATATGCTGGAAGGTAGAAGAATTAAGGTTCTCTATGCTCACTCGCTAAGAGCATATGTTGTCTATGGATTGTGCACTTAGACATATTCAGTTATTAAGTTTGCTCCCCATGACATCATCGATTTTCTCTGAACAAAATTGGCTATTTTGAGATATTATAAACGTGGTGAATATACACTCTACTTCTCCGGACCTAACTTGTGGAATTATACCGGGTATGTTGTTGTATAATTTTGTCTTAGATCTGCTTTTTTTGTTGACTCTGTTCGGCAGATTGGGATTTGGTTTGCTTCTGTGACATTTCAACTTATTATAAGGCTCTGATGAAAACTAAAGGATTTATGGATAGAGATAATTCAATTTTTTTTTATAGATTGTGCACTTAATAAGTGCACAATGTCAATTTCCACTTTTATAACGCCGTCAGCCGTCATCCATTACAAATTTAAAGGCATTGTGCACTTAATAATTGCACAAAGTCTATTTTGATGTTTTTTTTTAATATGGTATACATTGGTTCTCTTTTTAGTTGTATGACATATTTTGATTTCAATTCACTACACAGAAAAAGATATTCAGCGGCAATTAGTTAATGATGATATTTTATTATCACAAAACTATTATTTTTAGAGGCAATACTATTTGTGACAACTGTATTTAGCACTCTTAATATACACTCTTAGTAAATGCCCGTAATATAAAGGTGTCAATCGGGCTGGTTTGACCCGGCCTGAACCGGCCCACTTAATCAACCCAGCCCGATTTAATCTGGCCCGGTCAGCCCTCGGGCTATAGGGTACCGGGCTGGACCAAAATGATCTACGCCTGTCGGTTAATCGGCCCGGCCCAAATAACTTTTTTTTTTAAAATCGATTTTTGACTGTTGGGCCACAAGTAGACATTGGGCCCAACGGCTATATGACCGTTTTTGGGTCCAAATGGCTACTTAGCCCTTTTTAATTAAAAAAAATAAAATTCATTTAAAATATTTTTATAAATCCAAAAAAATTCTTAAAAATACCCTACACTTTCAAATCATTTTTCACACAATTTTCATTCTCTCAAAACTCAATTCTCAAAATTCAAATATTCTATATATTTCCTAAAGTACTCAATTTAATTTTTTAATTTTGCGATTACAAAGTAGAGTGGAAGTTTTTAAAGTTGCAACTTTCGGATATACTTCAAAAATTTGGTATTGTCGTTCCATCTCTTACTTTTAATTTTTAATTAGTGTATTAATTATTAATTATTTAATTTTATTATGTTTGTGTATTTTAAATTTTTTTAGTTTGATTTATATTATGGATAAATTAAGAAATTTCGCCACTAAAAGTGTAAAAAAAAATTATCTCAGAAATGGTAGTGGTAGTAAAAAGTGAATTACTGGTGGTAGAGGTAGTTCAAGTAGTAGATACACCCGTGTGTCTCTGCCTTCGGTATCGCTTAGTCAACCTTTTGAGGAAGAAGTAGGTGTAGGTGTTCACGATATGAATTATGTAGAAGTTCAGGAAAATTACGGTATAGAGGAAGAAAATAAAGTAGATGCGGTAGATTTAGATGAAGATGATAAAAATATTGGTGAGACACCCGCAGTAGGAAATGCTAACATTAGATCTGATCAGTTAATCACCCTCTCTGTCCTCCCTGTGCCCTAAGAGCTCGTAGAACAACTAGTATTGTACGATAATTTTTATACGTATACGAGATACTAAGGTGCAGTGCGATATTTGTCAACAAGTATATAATCATAAAAGTGGAGGCAAGCAAGGGGGTACGGGTACGTTAATGAGACATATAAATGATAATCACGAAAGAGAGTTATTTATTGCAAAAGGTGGTGAGGTTGTTGGTGGGCCAACACAAACTAGAATGGACCTAGCAACAGGTCAAGTAATTAAGAATTATAATAAATATAGGGACCAGGAAGAAATAGCAAAAAATGGTAGTTGTGGGTTGTTTGCCTTCTTCAGATGCGTTTATTCATTATATTCAAAAAATTTATAATCCTATGTTTAATGGTATTCCTAGAAGTACTTGTCGGACCGATATTTTTAGACTTCATTAACAATATATTTTTTATTTATCAACATTGTTAAAAAATATTCAATGTAGAATGACTCTAACTTTTGATCTTGGTCGTGCTGTTAATAAAAATGATTATTTAATCATTACTTGTCACTGGATAGATAGTAATTGTGTTATGCAAAAACGTATTCTTGCTTTTTTGTATGATGAAGATCGTAGACATACTGGAGAATTTAATGCTGATTCGATTAGTAAAGTTGTAGAATTTTATGGTATTGAAAAAAAAGTCTTATGTATTGCATTTGATAATGCTTCTAACAACAAGGCTGCTATTACAAAGTTAGAAACTAAGCTCTCTCCGCCGTTACCAGAAATATTTCATGTAAGTGTGTTTGTCATATATATAATTTAATTGTAAGAGATGGTCTTGAATTTTTTGAACTTTATATTGAAAAAATCCGGCTTGCTGTTGGCTTTATTTAAGGAAATAATCGAAGAAAAAGAACTAGAGAATTTAAAGTTAAATGTCAAGAAAATGGATTTAGACCGATATTGATGCCTGAAGAATGTGATACAAGATGAAATGCTACGTATGATTATTTAAAAACTTGCCATGCTTATAGAGTTCCTATTACACTAACTTTTAACCAACATTGTGGTTCATTTGCTGATTCGATTGAATATATGCTACATGATTCTGATTGGGCTTTAATTGATGATCTTGTTAAATTTTTGAAAATTTTTTATACAATTACGGTTGAATTTTTCAGTGCTTATTATCCTACTGTTTGTAATATTTTAGCATATATAACTGATATTTTTGGTTTGCTCAAATAACATAAGAATAAAGAAGGTTACGAAGAAGCTGTTGGTGCTATGTTTGCAAAATTTAAAAAATATTTTTTTTTTATTCCCCCCATTTACTTGGTTGGTGCTATACTAAATCCGTGTATGAAATATAATACTATGTGCCATTTTAGTACTCTTATTTATTCTAACTTAGAGATAAATACTAATAATGGTTTTGATGATGAAGAACAAGAACAACCAGACTTGTGGACGATTATGAGTGATGTGAACATTTACATAGATAAATTATATAACCATTATGCTGATTTACTTGATTTATCTATACCGATAAATATCACTCCAACTGTCACTCCTCATCCCCTGAGAAGCCATCATCTTCTACAAGGCCTGCACATTGTGATTTTCTTGATTACGTTTATGGTTTAAATGTTTTGAACAGTTTTGAGGAGGGAACTTACACAGCAGTTTTTGGGGAAGAGCTTAAGTATTGTTTTCGAACGCCAATAGAGGATCGTAGATGAAGGATCACCGCGTTGAATTGGTGGAAGAATAATGAAACATAATATCCTGTGCTTTCAAGATTAGCTAGAGATATATTGAATGTTCCAATGTCAACCGTTGCACCGGAGAGCACTTTTAGTCAGGGACAACAGCATCTTGGAGACAATTGACACTCTTTGGAAAGCAACGCTATGAATGTTCTAGTTTGCCTTAGAGATTGGATTAGAGCGAAATGAAGAAATCAAGTGTAATACCTGTGCTTATTCCTAGCTAGAAATCATCTAAAGGATGCTAGTACTTGCTTTGAAATTCAAATCTATTTTTGTACCCAAGGTATTTTTGAGATTTCTTCTTTCTATCACGTGGAAAATTGAGTTAGCTTTCTAACAATACCAATTTTATCCAAATCCGACACAAGACGAGGAAGTTATGGATGTTTTACTCAGAACTGACCGAAACGCCCAGGTGCGATGTCCAAGTTGATGGACCGCCAAACAAATGAAAGACCACCACTTTGACCATCATAGACAAGGCAGTAGGGCCACATTCTGGATAAGGATTGATGGACGAGTTGACGGACCGTCAGATTTTTGACGGACCGTCAGTCGGGTCGTCACGCACCACGTTCAGTTTATTTCTAGGCCATTGTAACAGGGGTATTTTGGTCACTTACCACTCGCCTATATATACCCAGATGAGTCCGAAATCAGCCATTTTGCTTATTATTATTTCACAAACCGAAACTAGGGTTTCTCTCTAAATTTAATTTCCAAGAACAAGACCCAATCTTCTTCAAAAATCAAAGGATTTCAAATCCTTCAAGTTCAAAAACATTAAGAACCTTGAGTCAGGTATGCGTAGTGTTTATCTATGGATCCATTTCGTTCATAGAGATCAAGAACCATGTTTTAAATATTTTATGATTGTATTGTTGTGATATGAGCATGTACATGTTGATGATTGTTGTTTAAGTTTCAAGATGATATCTAAAGATATTTCATGAAGTATATGTGTTTGTTAGTTGAAACCCATGATCCTTATGTGGCTTAATATGGTGAAATTCATGAACATACTTAAGCTAAAATAATGCATGGAAAGTGTTTGATAATATGCCTAGATGATAGAATTTATGTCCCATGATTTAATAGTGCTTAAATAACAAGTCCATGCTCGATGCTTTATGATTTTCCATGAATTCCATGTGTGTGATATGCGTTGTTGTTGTGATATGGATTAACCATGATATTAAAGCTATGCAAGTATATACACGTTGTATGAATTTCCCTTCTATGTATAAGATGTTGAGAACTATGCTTAGAGTGAAATCCCCTACTTATGATATGGTAAATTGTGGACTCTACTCTTACGATCAAGTCAGTCATGTGTGTTAGTTTCCTTCCATTGAGTACTATGGGTACTTGTACCCAAAAAATATAGATGTATACCTAGATCCATGTTATGTTATCATGATAATCTCAGTCAATCCATGATCTATAGAACTCAGTCGGGCATGTGACTCAGGAAACCTCAGAAATTTCATGATCTCAGTTAATTCTCAAATTGTATCACTAATCCGTCAGTCAACGGAAGTTAGTTACTCAGTCCATGTACCGTCAGTTAAGTCACGTTCAGTCTCTTCAGATAGGAGTAGAAGTTAGCACCGATTGAACCCAAGAATGGGACCTCACCTGTCAGTTTAGGGTATGATTCTTTGTAATCATCTTTGTGTTCCATAACTACGTAGCCAACATAGGTTGAGACATCTTAACCTGTCAGATTAGGGTTGATGAGGTAGCTTAATCCGTTAGTTTAGGGTTTCCACCATTCTCATTTTGAGTACCTGCCAGCTAAGGGTCACTCACAGCTGTCCTTACCAGTGGCGCGGTATTGACACCCTTCCAGTTGGGGCAAAGATTGGACCCCAACCTAGCTATATGCGTTATTGGGACATATCGGTCAAACAACTACCTCTCACAGTTTTAGTCCCAGTCTCAGTAAAAGAACTCAGATAGTTCTTCAGATTTCAGTATATCAGGACTGTCAGATACAGTCAATTCAGTTACAAAATAGAACACATATGTTCTATTAGATTCAGGACTGTCAGACACAGTCATCTATGTTATCAGAATTTCAGTATTTGTCATGCTAGATATTAGTAGATCATGTATTAGTATCCAGATCTAGATATCATGTAATCACGATCTCAGTTACTACGTATGCATTTTTGCACTCTTACGTTCATATCAGTCAGTCAGTTTGCATCGTTCATGCATGTAAACCCTTTTTCATTTAGCCTACCTCACTCGTATAATCACTACTGTCAGTTGTATTGATGCATTTGCGCTATGGTGCTTTCTTTCACGTTACACCATAGGTTCACAGATACGAGCTCCAGATCAGCAGTAGCAGTAGCATTCTAGTCGTAAAGTTGCAGTAAGTCCTCATCCATTCAAAAATGATATTATTTAATTAATTTATTATTTCAGTTCAGTTTTGCTAGACAGAGTTAGTTGGAGACATGTTCCTTCAACTTCTTATTCAGATAATATTTAGAGGCTTTTAGATTTAGCTCAGATTTGATTCATAGTTAAGTTGTTTTGGGTATTCGTTACCCCATATGGATGTTATAATTTGTCAGATATTCTATGCAGTTGAACCTTATGGCCTATTGTTCATGTTTTCCATATTATTACATCATATATTGCAGTGTACAGGTATAGATATCAGTCAAGGGTTAGCTTGTGGTCCTTCAGGGTCATAAGCACCGTGTAGCACTCCGGTTCAGAAAATTGGGGCGTTACAAACTTGGTATTAGAGCCAAAGGTTCAATAGAGTCCTAGAAAGTCAGAAAGCCGAATCTAATAGAGTCTTGTGCATGGGTGTATTGCGCGCCACATTTATGTGCAAGAGGCTATAAGATGTTTTAGGAACAGTTTCTCTTCTTTCGATATTCATATCG
The DNA here is from genome assembly GCF_002878395.1 of Capsicum annuum. Classification (NCBI taxonomy): domain Eukaryota; kingdom Viridiplantae; phylum Streptophyta; class Magnoliopsida; order Solanales; family Solanaceae; genus Capsicum; species Capsicum annuum. The sequence continues at coordinate 26,402,323 of NC_061113.1, read as the reverse complement.
TGTTAGTGAGCATAATCTCAAGTTAAACTCTCAGTCTAATCCGTTCTTCTCTTATTTTAAAATATGCCTCCAAAGAGAAGAAACCAACCAGCTCCTCAGCCCGAAAATCCTTTGGGCGAACATGTTTCTCATGCGGAGTTTAGGGCCACATTTATCATACTTGCTCAGTCTGTAGCTACCCAAAATGAACGACCACTAGTTATTTTGGCCAATCCAGTGGCCAACTCATCCGCAGCTAGGATTCAGGACTTCACCAGAATGAACCTTCCATCTTTCTTTGGGTCTAAGTCTGATGAAGTCCCTCAGGAATTCATTGACCAAGTCCAGAAGGTCATAGACATCATGGGAGTTACTTCTTGTCAGAGTGTCGAGTTAGCCGCATACCAGTTACAGGATATTGCTCACACTTGGTACAAATAGTGGAAGTCCGAGAGGTTAGAGAATGCAGGTCCTATAGAGTGGGAGGAATTTGTCATGACTTTCTTAGACAAATTCTTTCCCCAAGAGCTGGGGGAGGCAAAAGTTCTAGAGTTCATCAACCTCAGGCAAGGAAATATGATGTTTAAGGAGTATTCTCTCAGATTTACTCAGCTATCCAGATATGCCTCTCATGTGGCTGTAGACAACAGGGGTAAGATGAGCAAGTTTGTGTCAGGGGTGAATGATAGCATGGTAAATGAGTGTAGGTCTGTGATGCTGAACAGTGATATGACTTTAGCCAGGCTCATGACTCATGCTCAATAAATAGAGGAGCATAAGATTAGGACTAGGGAGAGGCAGAACAAAAGAGCAAGGTCAGGCAGTTTCAGTTTTGCTCAACCAAAATCAAAAAGAGGAAACCATTCGTGGTTTCGTCCTAAGCCAGCAATTCCAGCTCCTTCCTCCACCAGTGCCCCAATGCTAAAATTTAGAGATGTCAACAGAGATCGAGCACCAGGCTCTAAGTCTTAGGGTAGTGTCAGCAGTGCCCTAACCAATCCCCTGTGTCAGACTTGTGGTAAGAACCACAAGGGTACTTGTAGAGCTGGTAGTGATGATTTTTTCGGTTGTAGCAAGATAGGTTACAGGATTAGAGAGTGTTCGCAGTCAGGTCTACAGGGTCAGCAGAATCGCTCCACAGCCCAGTCCGGTTGCCCAAATCAATAGAGTGCCGCTTCCAGTGCTACTAGTGGGCAACGCCCAAACAGACTCTATGCTTTTCAGACCCAACAGGACCAAGAAAATTCTCCTGATGTCGTTACTGGTACATTACAGATTTTTCATGTTCATGTTTACGCTTTGCTAGATCTAGGTGCATCCTTGTCTTTTGTTACTCCTTATATAGCAAACGATTTCAGAACCAGTCCTAAAATTTTAGCAGAGCCTTTTTCAGTCTCTACCCCAGTAGGTAAAACCATCATAGCTCAACGGGAATACAGGCATTGCCCGGTTATGATAATTCAGAAAGCCACATCAGCAGATTTAGTCGAGTTAGAGATGACTGCTTTTGATGTCATTCTTGGCATGGATTTGATTCATTCCTGCTATGCCATAGTCAATTGTAGAACCAGGGTAGTTCAGTTTCAGTTCTCGAATGAGCCCTTCCTAGAGTGGAAGGTTAGTACTTCATCTTTCAGGGGTCATCTTATTTTCTACCTTCGGGCAAGGAAAATGATTTCTAAGGTGTGTGTGTATCATCTCGTGCATATTAAAGATTCCAGTTCTGAATCTATTAGTATTAAATTAGTCTTAGTTATAAATGATTATTCATACGTGTTTCCTAAAGATCTTTCAGGCATTCCTCCTGAAAGGGAAATAGACTTCGGCATTGATCTTCTTCCAAATACTCAACTTATTTCTATTTCTCCATATAGAATAGCACCAGCAGAACTTAAGGAATTGAAAGATCAGTTGATGGATATCTTAGATAAGGGATTCATCAGGCCCAGTGTATCCCTATGGGGTGCACCAATCTTATTCGTGCACAAGAAAGACGGTTCTCTTAGGATGTGTATTGATTATCTTCAGCTCAACAAAGTTACAATCAAGAACAAGTATCTTCTTCCCAGAATAGATGAATTGTTTGAACAACTTTAGGGTACCTCAGATCAGGCAACCATCAGCTCAGAGTTAGAGAATGCGACATTCGGAGGATAGCTTTTCGTACTCGGTATGGTCACTTCAAGTTTTTAGTTATGTCCTTTGGTCTTACCAATGCCCCAGCCGTCTTCATGGACTTGATGAATCGTGTGTTCAAGCAGTACTTGGACATGTTCATCATAGTCTTCATAGATGATATCCTGGTCTATTCTCGCATAGAGCGTAACATTCAGACCATCTCAAGATTATTCTTTAGACTCTCAGAGATTACCAACTATTCACCAAATTTAGTAAGTGAGAGTTTTGGCTAAGATCAGTAGCATTTCTTGGCCATATTATTTTCGGTGATGACATTAGAGTAGATCCTTAGAAGACCAAAGCAGTAAGAACCTAGCCTTGCCTCATCTCTCCATCAAATATCAGAAGTTTTTTGGGATTGGATGGCTATTACAGATGGTTTGTCAAGGGATTTTCTTCTATTGCATCCCCCATGTCCAGATTGACTCAGAAAAAGGTGAAGTTTCAGTGGTCATATCCTTGTGAGAAGAGTTTTCAAGAGTTGAAGACTCGACTCACCTCAGCTCCAGTTCTAGCTCTTCTAGATGATTCAGATGGATTCGTGGTATATTGTGATCCATCTAGAGTGGGTTTAGGTTTTGTCCTCATGCAGCATGGTAAGGTCATAGCCTACGCCTCTAGACAGTTAAAGCCCCATAAGAAGAATTATCCTACTCATGATCTTGAGTTAAAAGTCAAAGTATTTTCCTTAAAGATTTGGAGGCATTATCTATACGGAGTTCACGTAGATGTCTTCACGGATCATGAGAGTCTCCAATATGTCTTATCTCAGAAAGATCTCAATCTTCGTTAGAGAAGGTGGTTAAAGCTTTTGAAAGATTATGACATGAGTGTCTTTTACCATCTGGGCAAGGCCAACGTTGTGGCCGACGCTCTTAGTATACTATCCATGGGTAGTGTTTCTCACGTCAAAGACAACAAGAAGAAGATAGCTTAGGAAATCCATTAGCTCGCCAGACTATGTGTTCACTTAGTCGATTCTTCGAAGGGTAGTGTCTGTGTTCAGAGTAGTTCAGAGTCATCTATAGTTTTTGAGGTGAAAGAAAATCAAGACAAGGATCCTAGCCTTGTCAAGCTAAAAGAGTCAGTTTAGAATCAGAGAGTAGAGGTTTTCTCCCAAGGGGGAGATATGGTTCTTCGTTGTCAGGGTCGTTTGTGCGTTCCAGGTGTAGATGACTTAAAGTAGCGGATTCTTGCAGAAACGCATGGTGCGCAATACTCTATTCATCCAGGGGCCACTAAGATGTACTGCGACCTGGGAGAAATCTATTGGTGAAGTGGGATGAATAGAGATGTTGCAGAGTTTGTGGCTAAGTGCTCTACATATTAGCAAGTTAAGATAGAGCATTAAAAGCCCAGTGGACCCATGCAGGAGTTCACCATTCCTACTTGGAAGTGGGAAAAATTGAACATAGACTTCGTGATGGGTTTGCCTCAAACTCGTCATCAGCACGATTCAGTTTGGGTTATCATAGACAGGATGACCAAGCCATCTCATTTCCTTCCAGTTCATACCTCTTATTTATCCGAGGATTACACCAAACTCTATATTAGGGATTTGGTCAGATTGCATGGTGTTCCATTATCTATTATTTCAGACAGAGGTACCTTGTTCACCTCTCACTTCTGGAAAGCGCTCTAAAAGGGTTTGGTACCTAAGTCCATCTCAGTACAGCTTTTCATCCTTAAACAGATGGTCAAGTAGAAAAGACCATTCAGACTCTTAAAGATATGCTAAGGGAGTGTGCAATTGATTTCAGTAGAAGTTGGGATAACCACTTGACTTTGATTGAGTTTGCATATAACAATAACTATCATTCCAGTATTAAAATGGCTCCATTTGGAGCTCTCTATGGCAGGAGGTGTAAATCTCCAATTGGTTGGTTTGAAGTTAGTGAGGCCTCAGTCATAGGTCCTGACTTGGTTTTCAATGCCTTAGAGAAAGTTCAGTTGATCAGAGAGAGACCTCGGGCTGCTCAGAGCCGACAGAAGTCTTATGCTGATATTTGTAGAAAGGATCTCTAGTTCGAGGTCGATGACTATGTCTATATCAATATCTCTCCTATGAAGAGAGTGAAGAGGTTCGGCAAGAAAGGGAAACTCAATCCCCGCTATGTCGGTCCCTTCAAGATTCCCAGTCGTTTAGGCAAGGTAGCTTATGAGCTCAAATTGCCTTCAGATTTAGCCTCAGTTCATCTGCTCTTCCATGTATCCTTGCTCAAGAAGTGCGTAGGTGACCTAGCAGTTGTAGTTCCTATTCAGAGTGTTGATGTTCAGAACAGTCTCTCTTTTGAAGATATTCCAGTTAAAATCTTAGACTATCAGACTCATCGATTGAGAAACAAAGAGGTCCCTCTAGTTAAGGTTCTTTGGCAAAATCAGTCCATCGAGGGAGCTACTTGGGAAGCAGAAGCAGATATGCATACCAATTATCCTTACCTCTTCTCCACCGATTCAGATCAAGCTCAAGGTAATAGTTCGCCTTAAGCTTATTCAGTTTCATATTCATGTTCCCATTATAAACATGGTATCTACTACCATTTCATACTCTGTCATGCATTCATGTATTAGTTCAGTTATAATATCATGCATCAGCTATGCATTCTCATCTTGAGAAACTCAGTTTATCAGAACACTCAGTCACGCATTTATGTATCAGTTAGCCATGCATCAGATATGCATGAGTTCAGTATATTTAGCATGTCAGTCATGAAGTCATGTCTTATTAACTCATGTTTAGTTCATGTTCATTTATTATTTTCCATCTTAGTCAGTCTCATTCAAGGATGAATGTTCTCAAGGGGGAGATATTGTAATATCCGTGCTTATTCCTAGCTAGAAATCATCTTAAGGATGCTAGTACTTGCTTGGAAATACAAATCTATTTTTGTACCCATGGTATTTTTGAGATTTCTAACGATACCAATTTTGTCCAAATCCGACACCAGATGAGGAAGTTATGGATGTTTTACTCAGAACTGACCGAAATGCCCAGGTGCGATGTCTAAGTTGATGGATCACCGAACAAGTCACGGACCGCCACTTTGACCGTCATAAATAAGGTAATAGGGCCACGTTCTGGATAAGAATTGACGGACGAGTTGACAGTCTGTCAAATTTTTGTCGGACCATCATCCAAGCCGTCAACTCTTATCTATTGAACCCCATTTCTGGTCCACTATAAAGGTCAAAATGACGGACCGTGAAATTTTTGATGGACCGTCAGTCGGGTTGTCACATTCCACGTTCAGTTTATTTCCAGGCCGTTTTAATAGGGGTATTTTGGTCACTTACCACTCACCTATATATACCCAGATGAGTCAAATTCAGCCATTTTACTCATTATTATTTCACAAACAAAAACTAGTGTTTCTCTCTAAATTTAATTTCCAAGAACAAGACCCAATCTTCTTCAAAAATCAAAGGATTTCAAATCCTTCAAGTTCAAAAACATCAAGAACTTTGAGTCAGGTATGTGTAGTATTCATCTATGGATCCATTTCATTAATAGAGCTCAAGAACCATGTTTAAAATATTTTGTGATTGTCTTGTTATGATATCAGCATGTACATGTTGATGATTGTTGTTTAAGTTTCAAGATGATATCTAAAGGTGATTTCATGAAGTATATGTGTTTGTTAGTTGAAACCCATGATCCTTATATGGCTTGATATGGTGAAATTCATGAACACACTTAAGCTAAAAGAATGCATACAAAGTGTTTGATAATATGCCTAGATGATAGAATTCATGTCCCATGATTTAATAGTGCTTAAATGACAAGTCCATGCTTGATGCTTTACGATTTCCCATGAATTCCATGTGAGTGATATGCATTGTTGTTGTGATATGAATTGACCATGATATTAAAGCTATGCAAGTATATACACGTTGTATGAATTTCCCTTCCATGTATAAGATGTTGAGAACTATGCTTAGAGTGAAATCCCCTACTCATGATATGGTAAATTGTGGACTCTACTCTTACGATCAAGTCAGTCATGTGTGTTAGTTTCCTTCCATTGAGTACTATGGGTACTTGTACCCAAAAAATATAGTTGTGTACCTAGAGCCATGTTATGTTATCATGATAATCTCAGTCAAGCCATGATCTATAGAACTCAGTCGGGCATATGACTCAGGAAACCTCAGAAATCTTATGATCTCAGTTAATTCTCAAATAGTATCACTAATCCGTCAGTCAAAGGAAGTCAGTTACTCAGTCCATGTACCATTAGTTAAATCACGTTCAGTCTCTTCAGATGGGAGCAGAAGTTAGCACCGATTGAACCCAAGGATGAGAACTCACCTGTCGGTTTAGGGTGAGATTCTTAGTAATCATCTTTGTGTTCCATAACTGCGTAGCCAGCGTAGGTTGAGACATCTTAACCTGTCAGATTAGGGTTGATGAGGTGGCTTAATCCGTCAGTTTAGGAGTCCCACCGTTCTCATTTTGTGTACCTGCCAGCTAAGGGTCACTTACAACTGTCCTTACCAGTGGTGCGGTATTGACACCCCTTCAGTCGGGGCAGAGATTGGACCCCAACCTAGCTATATATGTTATTGGGGTATGTCAGTCAAATAAATACCTCCCATAGTTTCAGTCCCAGTCTCAGTAAAAGAACTCAGATAGTTCTTCAGATTTCAGTACATCAGGACTGTCAGATACAGTCAATTCAGTTACAGAATGGAACACAGATAGTTCTATTAGATTCTGGACTGTCAGACCAGTCATCTATGTTATCAAAATTTCAGTATTTTTCATGCTAGATATTAGTAGATCATGTATTAGTATCCAGATCTAGATATCACGTAATCATGATCTCAGTTACTACGTATGTTTGTTTGCACTCTTAGGTTTATATCAGTCAGTTAGTTAGCATCGTTCATGCATGTAAACCCTTTTGCATTTAGCCCACCTCACTCGTATACTCAGTACTCCCAATTGTACTGACGCATTTATGCTAAGGTGCTTTCTTTCACGTTACACCATAGGTTCACAGATACGAGCTCCGGATCAGCAGTAGTAGTAGCATTCCAGTCGTAGAGTTGTAGTGAGTCTTCATCCATTCGAGGATGATATTATTTATTTCAGTTTAGTTTTTCTAGACGGAGTTAGTTGGAGACATGTTCCTTCAACACCTTATTCAGACAATATTTAGAGGCTTTCAGATTTAGCTCAGATTTGATTCAGATTTCAGTTGTTTTGGATATTAGTTACCCCATATGGATGTTATGATTTGTTAGATATTCTATGCAGTTGAACCTTATGGGCTATTGTTCATGTTTTCCGCATTATTACGTCATATGTTGCAGCGTACAGGTACAGATATCGGTCATGGGTTAGCTTGTGGTCCTTCGGGGTCATAAGCACCATGTAGCACTTCAGTTTAGAAAATTTGGGCGTTACATAAAGGAATAGAGGTGGAGCCAAAAGATGAACAAAATCTTAAAGAAATTATGACTTCGAGGGAGAACTCAGTACAATCAAGACCAATGCATGATTTTTTCCCCATTGACTTTGACTATCCTATGCAAGTTCCCGTTAATGTTAAAATGGATGAGTTGGAAAAAATGATGAGAACTTTGTAGATTTTTCATTCATTTTATAAATTTTATATCATTTTGCAGTCAATAAAATATAACATTCATTCACTCCTTACTTTGAAATTTTTTCCATTTAATGATTTAAATTGAATTTCTAGTTTAAATTAAATACTTAGTTTTAAAATATTACTAATTTACGATCAAGTATTATGTAACGACCGTCCCGGTCGTTTGTAAAATTTTACTTGTCTTTTTCATTTTATTTCTTCCAGTAGTTGTATACGTGATTTATGACTTACGGTGATGAGTCGTATCAATTCTTGAATTAAGAAAATTAAACCCGATAATGATCAACCTTTAATCAAGACGAACTCGAATTAGTGTCGTATTATTTTCAATAGGACCGAAAGGAACTTTTCAGTAAATATACATAGTTAGTTTATTTTCTTGAGGTTCCGAGTAATATGTGAGAGACTATTGGGTATTTTTAATATTAGTTTAGTTGGTGCTTAATGGACCAAATCGATATTTTCTTATTTATTAAGACTTATATATAAGAATAAAACTTATGTGGGAAGGGTTTAGGATGTTAAAATTTTTTATCAAAGGTCTTAAACCTAAAACAGTTAATGCAGAAGTTACAACATTCACACCAAAGCATAGAAGGACAAGTCTCGAAAACTCCAATTCAGGTTTGCGTTTTCATATCCTGCTCATATGAGTTACACTTACTACAAGGGTATATTGTGCTGGAAATAAAAGGAAAGAATTTGTGTCGGATAGTGATAGTAATTACCAGTGAACGAATAAAGAAATTTTAGTATATACTGTTATCTTTCACAATTAATCTTGCAATTGGTAAACATAGTAGTACTGTGCGTTAGAGTCTATGTTAGGTAGATTAGTTTATTATCTAATTTTAAATTAATAATGAGTCAATGATAACAAAATCATTGGCCAATTGTTTTAAGAATTGGATAAGGTGCGATTTGCTTACTGTCTTGGGTTTTGGTTTTGTACTCCTATTTTTGGCTTTGGTTAAGTTCCATAGGACCTTTATATATATGATATTAACAACTACTATTTTGATAGGAATTTGTTAATTTGGGGATCAAATAATGACCCGTTAAATTAAAATTTGACGTACTAGTTCAGACTCTTATGAAGATTATATATTTGAACAGATTTTGAAAGTTCCGAATTAGTGAGAAATGGCAAGACATTTGTGGACTAGCGATTTTGAAAGTTCCGAATTAGACTCGAATTAATTGTGTGTATGCTCCTAAATTGGATACTTGTGGATTGGTATTCGGACATGCTTGAAATTGTTGATGTTTGGATTGTTGATTCATGTATAAATATTTATTGAAAATTGACTTGATGGAATTGTCTTATGACTTTAAGTGTACTTGTAAACTTGGTACATTTTGTGGCATGTTGTGAGGTTGTGTAAATTGACATTGATAATACTTGGTTATGTTTATGTTGGATCGGGTACACGCCGGTACGTTTATATTTATATTAGATTGGGTACCACGCCGGTACGTTTATATATATGTTGGATTGGGTACTATGCTGGTACACTTATATTCATGTTGGATCGGGTACTACGCTGGTATGTTTATATTCATGTTGGATCGGGTACCATGCTAGTACGTTTATATTTATGTTGGATCGGGTACCATGCTAGTATGTTTATATTTTTGTTGGATCGAGTACCACACCAGTACATTTATATTTATGTTGGATTGGGTACCACGCCGGTACGTTTATATTCATGTTGGATCGGGTACCATGCCGGTACGTATATATTTATGTTGGATCGGGTACCACGCCGGTTTGATACATGAACATAGATTGTTCCCTGCAGGTCATGACTATTTGGGAAAAAATAAGTCCCATAGCATGTGTATACATATTTGTGTTATTTCTGTGGATGTTTATAGTATGGTTGATACTCTTGATGGTTATGCAGCTTGTTGTGAGCACTGTTTGACCTGTTGTTGCTATATTGTTGATTCATTGAATATTTTTTGTATGACGATGCCTGTCTACTTGTTATTTGATTTATGTTGTGTACATGCTATTAAATTGAGTTGGCCTATGATACCTACCAGTACATAGTGGTTTGTACTGATACTATTGTACTCTTCTTTTGTTGAGTGCAGAAAGTGTTCTAGGTTCAGACATGACCTCACCTCTAGAGTTTGATAGCAGATCTTGATCCAAGGGTGAGCACTCCGTCTCCAGGCTATCATGGGTCATCTTATTTGTTCTTGTCCATCTTTTGGGCAATGAAACATTCTTTATTTACTTTATTTTTGAATATCACTTTAGATATGATCTTTGTTCATTGTTCTGGTACGATGACTTTAGGTTCTTAGGAATTTTTGTAAGTAGTTTGTTTGAATTTCCATATTAATATTAATTAGTCCTGGATATTTATTATTATGTTTAATTTTATAATAATATCATCTAATATTGACTAAGTGTTTGGGTAATGGTTCAATTTAGATAGTTCTCCCACAGGAAGATTAGTGTGGGTGCCACTCATGGCATTTGGGTCAGGACAAAGTTGGTATCAAAGCCCTAGGTTCGTCGTTCTCATCGTAAAAGAACATGTCTAATAGAGTCTTGTGGAACGGTAAGGAGACGTCTTTACTTTTCTTCGAGAGGCTATAGGACACTAGGAAAATTCAAATTCTTCTTTCTTACTTGATATTACCAGATTTCAATTGGTATTTGGCAATTTCAATTGTTATGTGATAATAAGAGCAATGTCAAGTAGAGTTCCGTAGATTGGTGTGTGTGGCCCCACACCCAATCTTCGTAAGGCTACATGTAAAAGTCATTTTCCTTTCTTTCTCTCTATCGTGCCATCCTAATCTTGGACTACTAGATTGAATCCAATTGGTATCTAGACAATTCCAATTGGTATCTTAATAATTTTGAATAAAAATCTAGGAGATTTCAGTTGTTATCTGTTAATAAGGTCTAAAAGTTATTGTTAATAGGTAAAGACTTGTGAAAGTTGTGAACTTATTGATTGCTTGTGCTTGATATTCGACTAAACTTGTGTTGCTAGATTTTTGTCATTGTTGTGTATTGTTTTTGTTAAGTGATGAAAATTGATTGAGTTTTTTTTGTTGATAAATATGATGGGATTATTTGATTTCTTGTTATTGCAAAACTAGAAATTCCATGGTGCTTACTTGTTTTTGGTACTATCATACTAATGAGATTGATGGCATGAGAATTGAGAGGATGATGTGAGAATATGATTTCAAGAAAAGATGGTGAAAAAGTAACACAAATAAAAGACTGAGGTGATATGTGTTTTCCGTAATAAAAGGTTCTTGTTAATGATGTAGTAGATGGATCCTTGTATAGTTCGATTATTTGATATTATTTAGGGATCCTTGTTTGGTCCGGTCATTGAGATAATATTTAGAATTTTTGTGCAGTTCTATTATTGAAATTATAGTGGGTTCTTTGTAAGGACTAGCTAAGTGACGTTATCTTTGAGTTCCTTATGTGAATGAATTATCAATGCTTGGCAAAATAATGAGTTTTAAATAAAAGTGTCAAAAACTAGTAGAGGTTGTTGATACCTATAGAATTTGATTGATGACTTGTCTAGAATGTGATATTGGTGATAAGATTGTCAATGACCTATATTTGATTTATTTTGTTTGGCCTTGCTTGTGTACTAGTGGTGTGGGGACTACTATTGAGGTGATTAAGAGTTAAGTATAGCCCGTAATAAAAATATTGTTAGTTAGAAATAAGAATGACTCTGTTTATCTTAAATTGGTGTTAGTGATATAAGAGAGGTTTGGCTTGAACATGAAGTGTTTGTCGTTGAAAAATATTGAGTTAGTAAATGTCAGGGCATAAGTTGTGGCTGTGGATTTATGCATTAGGAAAAAATTTTGAGAAGACAAATTATTATTGACTTGACCTTGTGGCTGAATTATACATTTGCATATCCCACAAAGTTGACTGATATATGACACTTTTAGAGGATAGTAGTTTCCATGATAGTGGAAATGCAAAATCAAATGGCTTAGTTACATTCATAAAATAATCAAGGATGATCCTGAATGGGAGAATAAATGAATTATTAAATGGCATGATTGATCTTTCCTTGAGTGATATTTAGTGGATATTTCTTGTTGAGTGGTTAAGGTGTGATGATTAGATGGATATTAACAATGTTGTAGAGAATAATGTGTTGTAGGCTCTAATTATGTAGGTCCTGTAAAATGACATGATTATACCCATTTTGAATCATATAGCTTTTCCTCTCTAATTTAGATTAGTTGTAACGTAGTTATAATGTAAACCTATGTTTGGGATGTGATTTTAGTTTTTGAAGCATGAATTATATATTTAGCCTTATTGGGCTAATGTAGTAGTCTTGAAACCGTAAGTTGGGTAGAGTTGACTTGAGTACATTATTTCTAGTCGAAGCTGTTATCTTAGGCTTGAATATGGCTTACTTGACATCTAGAAGATGAACTAGATACGTTAGCCTAGTTTGGGGCATAGTGTGCCTAATTATGGAAATTGAGAATTAGAAGTGGGGTCGTCGGGTCCACTTAGGCCTAAACTTTTGTTAAGTCTTGTGGACTTAGTTGCGGATGTTAGACATAGATGAGGCTAGTAAACCTTAGAATAAGGTTACTTAGTAATTTGGTAACGTGAATTGATGTTCCCGAATTATGGGTTTTGAGTTACTGTTATGATACTATATGTGGAAGTGATATTAGGCATTTAGAGGTGTATTCCTCGTAGTCATGATGTATGACCTATCGATATAAGATATCCTAAAGGTGTATGTTTGTCTATATTATGCCTCCATTGTGTGAGATACCTCCTACATGTGAGACGATTAAAGATATGCTACGACTTATAAATATGATTATAGATATGAGTTTCGAATTTGTATATGGGCCTGAAGACATGATTATGATGTTGTGACTATTCTAAATAAATTAATGGGGCAAGGGTTGTGATATGATAATAATTGAATATTCGAGGAGTGCTTATCAGTGTAAAGGATACAATAACAATTTATGAATACATATAGGTTTGTATACACATCTCTCCATTATAGGATGGAGGAAGATGTGGTATGTTGCTTACGACTTTATTGATCGGGTACTGGTAATGGCAAGGAATCTAATGTATTAGTTAATGAATCTTGCTTAGTTGAAACATGGTAGCTTGTGATGGTTAATGCATGACTTATAGTGAGGTCAGATTTAGCATAGGTGAAGATTAGTTGGTATTGATGACTAAGTTTGTGATATCGATTAGTCGACAAACGAAGAGTTGTGTGTTAATGAGGCTAGATAATAAGAGATGTTGGTAATAAGAGGTGACTAGTTAATAACTTTGAATAGTTTCTAAATGGTTAACTAATGAATAGTTAAGCAAGAATTAGTTGGTAAATGATGGTTAGATAATGAATGGTGTCAGTTACTAAAATATGGTTAGGAGACAAGTAGTAATGTGTTGTCTAGTAATGACTAACGGATATAGGATGATTAGTTGATAATAATGAATGATGGATAAATGACAGTTTTGGTCTAGTGATGAACCTTGACTAGATGTCAGGTGTTGGCCATTAACTAAATAATGGTTAGTTTGTATACCGTGAACAAGGATTATGTGAAGGATAATGTTTAGGCTAATAACTAGAGGTTATGTGATAACTAGCGAACTAGTGATTCTATTATAATAAGTGTTGGTTAACTAATAACGAGTAGTTGGGAAGTATTGACTAGATAGATATTCTATAGTGATATGACTATTGTATGAGTATTTAAGTGTATGTTATTCGGTAATAACTATTATGATGATATGTTGATACCCGGCAAGGCTAGAGGATACTATTGTGATGATATTGATACCCGGTAAGGCCGAAGGATAATATCGTGATGTTATTGATACCCAACATGGCTAGAGGATACATTTATAATATGTTGATACTCGGCAAGACCGGAGGATAATATTGATGATGTGTTGATATCTGGCAAGGCTAGAGGTTGATTACGATGATGGTGGTCCTGATGAGGACAGTTATGATTATTTGTGGTATTGATTGTGTACTTTACAATCATTCCTACATGCGCATCGCCTATCACCAGTATACACCTATATTTATCAGCTGGTATAGGACGGTTGCATATATATGGGTTAAAAATATGCCTTGTGTTGTTGTATACTGATTGAACCTTCTGATTCTAGGGCAGTAGGAGTTCTCGACTATGTATTTGGTTGTCCGTAAGTTGAGGACTAAGGAGATTGCGTCTGTGAAGGTCCAACGGAGGAATCTTCCTATTGAGGAGGCCACTTGGGAAATCGAAGCAGACATGCGTAGCAAGTATCCACATTTTCTTTTGCTAATTCAAGTAATTCCTTGTTTTTCCTTCTTTTCTCTTATTTGGCCGTTCGGGGAAGAATGATTATTTAATTGGTATCTGATGTAACGACCCTGCCGGCCGTTTGTAAAATTTTACTTGTCCTTTTCATTTTATCTCTTCCTGTAGTTGTATATGTGATTTATGACTTACGGTGATGAGTATTATCAATTCTTAAATTAAGAAAATTAAACCCGATAATGGTAAATATTTAATCGAGACGACCTCGAATTAGTGTCGTAATATTTTCAATAGGTCCGAAATGAACTTTTTAGTAAATATACATAGATAGTTTATTTTCTTGAGGTTCTGAGTAATATGCGAGAAGCTATTGAGTATTTTAAAATATTAGTTTAGTTGGTGCTTAATGGACCAAATCGATATTTTCTTATTTATTAAGACTTCTATATAAGAATAAAACTTATGTGGGAAGGGTTTAGCATATTAAAGAATTTTATCAAAGGTCTTAAACCTAAAACAGTTAATGCAGAAGTTACAACTTTCACACCAAAGCATAGAAGGACAAGTCTCGAAAACTCCAATTCAGGTTTGTATTTTCATATCCTACTCATATGAGTTACACTTACTACTAGGGTATATTGTGCTGGAAATAAAAGGAAAGGATTTGTGGCGGATAGTGATAGTAATTACCAGTGAACGAATAAAGAAATTTTAGTATATATTGTTATCTTTCACAATTAATCTTGCATTTGGTAAACATAGTAGTACTGTGCGTTAGTGTCTATGTTTGGTATATTAGTTTATTAGCTAATTTTAAATTAATAATGAGTCAATGATAACAAAATCATTGGCCAATTGAAGAATTGGATAAGGTGCGATTTGCTTACTGTTTTGGATTTTGGTTTTGTACTCCTATTTTTGGCTTTGGTTAAGTTCCATAGGACCTTTATATATATGATATTAACAACTACTATTTTGATATAATCGGGATTAGATTTAGAGTTTTTGGAGTAGGAATTTGTTAATTTGGGGATCAAATAATGACCCATTTAATTAAAATTTGGCGTACTAGTTCAGACTCTTATGAAGATTATATATTTGAACAGATTTTGAACGTTTCGAATTAGTGAGGAAGGACAAGACATTTGTGTACTAGCGATATTTGGGTTCTTCGGTTGAGGTAGGTTACAGTTTAATTGGAGTTTATACTCGACTTAATTGTGTGTATGCTCCTAAATTGGATACTTGTGGATTGGTATTCGGACATGCTTGAAATTGTTGATGTTTGGATTGTTGATTCGTGTATAAATGTCTATTGAAAATTAACTTGATGGAATTGTCTTATGACTTTAAGTGTACTTGTAAACTTGGTACATTGTGTGGCATGCTGTGAGGTTGTGTAAATTGATATTGATAATACTTGGTTATGTTTATGTTGGATCGGGTACATGCCGGTACGTTTATATTTATGTTGGATCATGTACCACGCTGGTACATTTATATTTATGTTGAATCGGGTACCACGCCGGTACGATTATATTCATGTTGGATCGGGTACCCACTGGTGCATTTATATTTATGTTGGATCGGGTACCAAGCCGGTACGTTTATATTTATGTTGGATCGGATACCACGCCGGTACGTTTATATTTATGTTGGATCGGGTACCACGCCGATACATTTATATTTATGTTGGATCAGGTACCACGACGGTACAATACATGAACATAGATTGTTCCCTACGGGTGATGACTATTTGGGAAAAAATAAGTCTCATAGCATGTGTATACATATTTGTGTGATTTCTGTGGATGTTTATAGTATGTTTGATACCCTTGATGGTTATGCAGCTTGTTGTGAGCACTGTTTGACCTGTTGTTGCTGTATTGTTGATTCATTGAATATTTTTTGTATGACGATGCCTGTCTACTTGTTATTTGATTTATGTTGTGTACATGCTATTAAATTGAGTTGGCCTATGATACCTACTAGTATATAGTGGTTTGTACTGATACTACCCTGTACTCTTCTTTTGTTGAGTGTCGAAAGTGTTCTAAGCTCAGACATGACCTCACCTCTATAGTTTGATAGCAGATCTTGATCAAAGGGTGAGCACTCCGTCCCCAGGCTGTCATGGGTCATCTTATTTGTTCTTGTCTATCTTTCGGGCAATGAAACATTGTTTATTTACTTTATTTTTGAATATCACTTTAGATATGATCTTTGTTCGTAGTTCTTGTACGATGACTTTCGGGTCTTGAGAATTTTAGTAAGTAGTTTTTTTGAATTTCTGCATTAATAATAATTAGTCCTAGATATTTATTATTACGTTGAATTTTATAATAATATCATCTAATATTGACTAAGTCTTTGGGTAATGGTTCGGTTTAGATGGTTCTCCCACAGGAAAATTAGTGTGAGTGCCACTCATGGCCATTTGGGTCGTGACATATTGATTTATTATATTAAGTAGCATAATATATTTTTTAAAGTAGTACATATATATTGAATGGTATGTAAATATGTACATATATTTTCTATAGACTCTAAAGTAGTATATATTTAACGTATACATGTACATATGCTTTATAAATTAGTATATATATCATTATATTGTAGTATATATCTTATAATATATGTTTTAAAGTAGTACATATATTGAATGGTACATATATCTGTGCATATATTTTCTATAAACTCTAAAGTAGCATATATTTAACGTATACATGAGTATATATTTTATAAATTAGTATATAATTATATATATAGTGTGTGTATATATTCTAGTATATATATTGTAGTATATATTTTATTTAAAGTAGTACATATATTGAATGGTACGTATATATGTGTATATATATTTTCTATAGACTCTAAAGCAGTATATTTTTAACGTATACATATATATATCATTATATTGTAGTATATGTTTTATTTAAAGTAGTACACATATAT
>NC_061113.1:26264421-26382275 GCF_002878395.1 Capsicum annuum | reverse complement strand
ATATAGTGTATATATATTATTTAAAGTATTTAAAATGTATATAGGTGGGTATATATATTGTATATTGGAGAAAAAACTTGTAAGTTTTTTTTTAGTTTTGACCGGTTTTGATCGAATTTTGGAATGATTTTGATCGGGTTTAGGCAGGTTGGACTGGGTTAGGTGTGGTGGGTCGGTCCCGGGTTGTTTCTTGAAATTTTACTATTGGTCCCAGAACCGGATCGGCCCATTTAACCTGGCCCAAAATTGAACCAGCTCATAAACCGTTTAAATATGATGGGCCAGTTACGGGTTGACCCAGTCCGGCCCTGTTAACAGGCTTATCGTAAAACCTATAGTGATGTTGGATCTAATGACAATTAACTAATATCGATAAAAATTTAGTACTTTTTGTTAAAGTACATATTTATTGACAAAACGTTATTGACACGAAAAACTATTTGTTGTAGTGAAGATTTTAACTAAAATAAGAGTCAAATATTTTAACTGTAACTAGCAAAATGCTCTTAGAAACTAGAGAAAATTACAGAAAATGTGTCATTTAAGTCTTGAATGAAGGATTGGTGACATTGACCAACTTAAAGAGTCAAACATAATTAGAAAACTTGATTAAGTTAATTGACAACTTGATTAATATTTTTAAAACTTTCTAATCTTTTCAAAAATTCAAATCAACCCAACCCACACCCCTCTTCAATTCAAATCAACAGTCTCTCCCCTCTCTCTCTCTCTCTCAACAGTTTCTCCCAACCAACAGTTCTACAAATTTCTCCTTTCAATCCCCAATAACTTCAACCTTTGATGACAAATAGTTGGGCTTCAAGTTCCTTTTCGACTTCAACTATCAATTGACGTGACAGCCTTGCTCTTCGGCCAAAATAACTTTGAATTCTTTATCGTCCCTTTTCTTTTTTTACAGGTAAAAAATTATGGCCTTTTCAGTTTTGAAGAAAAGGAGAAATTTGAGTCAACTTCTCTTATAGTATTGGTTACCAATTTTAATATTTATTGCTTTAATTTGAAATGCGATCTGAATAAAATTCGAATTTCTAGTATTTTTCTCCTCTTTTCGAAGTGAATTATGATTTTTTACTATTTGTTGCATTTTTTGAAGTTTGATTTTTGTTGATTGTGTTTATACAAACAAAATAATGATTTTAGTGTTTTTCAAGTTGCACCCATTGTTGGGTTGATTTGTTCTTGTTCCTGGTAAAAATAGTGATATTGTTGTTGTTTTATTGAACAAAATCATGCTACTATTTTTTTTCTACAACAGATTTAGCATATAATGCAACAGATACAATAGAGGAACCATCAGATTAAAAATATGATGCAACAGATTAATAATTTAATGCAATAAATTAACCATCTGATGCAATAGATTAACTATCTAATTAAAAATCTAATGCAATAGATTAACCATATGATGTAATAGTTTAACCATCTGATATAATAGATTAACCATATGTTGCAATAGACTAACTATCTGATGCGACAGATTTACCATCGGATGTAACAAAGGAACCATCATATTAAAAATCTGATACAGCAGATTAACCATTTGATGTAATAGAGGAACCATCAAATTAAAGATCTGATGCAACAGATGAAACTCTTGTTGGATAAAATCCTATCAACTATTCGAATAGGACATGTCTAAGACTTGATTTTTTCAACTGATTATTCATCTATCGCGATAGATGACCTTTCTGTTGGAAGAAATCTAAATAATATTGACCATTGATAACTATTCCAACAGATCACTCATATATTGTAACAGATGTGTGATCTGTTGCACAGACCATTCATCTGTCTTAATAGATAAGTGATATGTATTGTATTGTCGCAATAGATTACTCATCCGTTGTAACAGATTAATTAACTATTCTAAAAGATCACTCATATATTGCAACAGATGTGTGATCTATTGCACAAATCACTCATCAATCTCAATAGATGAGTGATATATTTTGTATTATCGCAATAGATTACTCATCCGTTGCAACAGGTTAGTTAACTGTTCCAACAGATCACTCATATGTTGCAACATATGTGTGATCTATTTCACAGACCATTCATCTATCTCAATAGATAAGTGATATATTTTGTATTGTTGCAATAGATCATTCATCCATTGCATCAAATTAGTTTTTTAGTGCAACAGATAACGTACCTGGTGCAACAGATGTGTGATTTATTGGAACTGTTATTTTACTGTTTTACATGTCAGATTTACTGTTATCCCTGTTTAACGATGCATTAATCAACTATAATATATTTTTTTATGTTCCTGTTAATTTTAGATAATATGGCTCTCAAAAGAACAGAAACCAAATCAAGTCCAAGTAAAGGAACAAGTGAAGCAGCTAGGCTATATCCACCACTCTATGAGCTTGCTTTACAAGTCTTATCTCAATCAGGAGCATAATATGATGAACACGGAGATGAGGAATATTTCAAAAGAGATGATCTAAATGTTAATAGCCCTTCCACCAAAGAGTTGGTCAAAACCTTTAGCATTGATCGTTATCCTGTGAGAATGCAGTGTGATGGTGCCACAGATATAATGGGTGATTTCGTGGTTAAGTCAGCCATGGAAAAATCTTTTGACACCTTCAGAAAAATACTTCGAGAACAAAAATTGGATACTTATTTCAGGGCAACTGCTTTGGAAAATATCTTAATTTGCCGGAGGACAACAGTTCTCGTTTCCAAATAAAAATGGTATATAAACTTCTCAAGCATAGGTTTATGTAGGAAACAAAAATAAGATGGATGAGGTATGGATAAATTATATTTCATGCGTGTTTGTTTTGGTTGGAAGGCGTTTGCCATAGTTACTGTACTAAAATGTTATCCTCCTTCTCCTTCTCAAGTTATACCTATTCTACCCCAAAAGAAGCAGCCTACACATCCAAAAAAGGCAAAGATAAGTCGAGTGATTGTTATGACCTGGTGTCCATTGTTGGTCCAAGCTTCAAAAATAAAAATTTGATAAAAACGTTGAAAGGTAAAAGAATTTCAAACAAGCACAGGAAATCATTGTGCTTGGTTTGGTTTGTACATACTATTCTTTAGGCGAGAGACGTTAAAAATAACATAAGCGTTGATTTAATAAACCTCTCTGAGGATCTTGAGGCATTTAACAACTATCCCTGGGGTTATGAAAGTTTCAAAATAACTATCAAATATTTGTTGACTTCGTTAGTGCCAAAGATAGTTAACTTATATGGATTTCCATGTGCTTTCATTGTAAACGTTTCTTTTATTATGATATCATTCTTTTTTTTTACTCAATAACGGTTTTGATTAGGCTTGGACATTTGAAGCCATTCCTTATTTGAGACAACAAGTGAACTACCACGAAGAAGTTTCCTGTCCAAGAATCTTGAGATGGTTGTCATCCAAAACTGATAAAAAAGCAAAATTTCTTGATCTCTTTAACCCTCCAAAGGATGCAGTAAATATAATTATAATTAAGTTTTTGTTTTAATTAATGATTTTTTCTAATATATGTAATGATTTATGTTAGATTGTGCATCCGTCACTTGTTCCGTCCAATCAAAAGTTGAATATGCCATTTTTTCTTACTTTACAGTCTGTGTAAACTTTATCGGATCCTAAGGTCATTGGCAGAATAAAAATAAAATTGTTTAGAGCAACAACTATTACAAGAAAAATAATTTTGGAGGGCGGGCTTGTTGTTGATGATGTTCTTAGTAGTGATGGAGCTGTTGGTGGTGGTAGTTGTGCTGCTGTTGGTGCTAATGATTCTCCTCTTACAATTTTTAAAACAAACCATTATGAGTATGATCATACTATTATAAAGATTTTACCTCTCCCAGTGAATGTTCAGCATGCAAATGTCAAGACTGCAAGACAAAATATAATGTAGCGATTAACACTATTAATGCATTAACTACTTCTGTAAAGGAATTGACATCTAAGAGGGGTGTCATTCCATCAATGAGGATTTTATGTATATCCACTCCATTAGAGATTAGAGGATAAGGAAAGTAATTTCCAAGGCATTATCAAGCATCCAAAAAAGCAAAATTGCAACTTCTCCGTCCGTGTGTTGCACTATTGAGCAATGTATAATGGCCAAAGCAGAGTAACACAAGCTGAAGAAGGTGAATATATATGTCTGTTCCAACTAGCAAACAGACACATATATGTTTCAACAGATGACAAATCTACTAAAAATTATCATTGTTGCAACAGTTGACTAACTTGTTCCATCAAATAAAGTACCTGTTGCAACATATATCTCATCTATTTTAGCAAACCAAACAACTCTATGTACCTCTTTTATTTCTACCAACAGATGACCTATTTGCTGCAACGGATGGGTCATCTATTGGGACAAGTTCAATCAAGACTTCTACCATTTCAATTTTTCCAAATAGATGAGTCATATATTGCAACAGACGATTCATCCGTTGGAAATTATCATACAGGTCTTCCTCATGTTATAATTTTCCCCAACAGTTGATCCATCTATTGTAATAGAAATATAATTTGTTTGGGATAATTTGAAATAGGAGAAAGACCTGTTTGATTTGCTAGAATAGATGAGTTATCCTTTTTTATTTTTTTTGTATCTCCGTGATTAGCATTGACCAATTTTGGCTTTCTAGGTGGATGTAGAACCTACTGTTGAACAATATTGATAATATTCTACTCTTTTTATGGAAATACGGAGAACAAAAAGTGCAGAAACCGTACACAAGTAACAATAAGGATCCACAACGACCAAAGTCGAATTTCATAGCACCAGATGAAGAACAACTTATCCATATTGAGTAGATCTTTATATCTTGAGTCTTTCAAAGTAATAACCTCACCCCTCCTTAGATATTCTTGGTATCAATACTTAAATTATTGATGTATTTATTGAGATCTGTACCCATAACAATTTTTTTACATTTCATTTATTTGTTGATTTATTTCATGTAATTTCTGAAGGCTTAGATTTATTTTATTTTGTCTATGAATTTTATTTTTCCTTAGATTTGAACTTATTAATTGAAATAAAATACTAGATTCAAATATTGCAACAGATAATTTATCTGTTGCAACAGATGACATATCTGTTGGAAAATATCAAACAGATTTTGACATATATTACAACAGGTAGCTAATTTGTACGAAATTATCAAACAGGTCTTCCCACTATTGCAACAAATAGAATTAGATAGAAATATCGACTTAATGCAGCAGATGACCAACCTATTACAACAGATAAATTATCTGTCAGAATAGGTAGAATATCTGTTACAACATATGGACAATCTTGTGTGTAATTCATGCATCCAAGGCTCGTTGAACCCCTAATTTTGCTAACTTGGCGTTTGATTTAGCCACCAACGATTATATTTTCCCCTCATTTTCTTATATATTCATCTTCTTCCTAAAATTTAACCCTAAATTCCCAAATCTACTTCTACTTTATCTTTTTTTCTCTATCCAAATTCTTCAAATTATTTGTATTTGGTTTCTTGATTTTTCTGCATATTTTTTTTCATTTTTTCCAACTTAGGTTGACAATATCGAGCTTATCTTCCACTGTTTTTTGTGATAAAGATTTTTGATATTTTAAGTGTGGTCATGAAGCTCTATTGAAGACTTCTTGGACTCAACAAAATCTAGGTCATAGATTTTTTACTTGTAAGATTTCAAAGATAATATTTTTTTATTTAATTAGTTGATTAATTATTAACTTGTAATTGTTTCGTAATTGGAGTCTTATTTTTGTAGAAGTTGGATGGATGTGATTACTTTGATTGGTATAAAGAATGACACCCTTCACAAGAAAATCCTCTAATCTGAGATTTGTTGAAGAAAGTCAAGGCTTTTGAAGAGAAACAAAATTGAGCAAGAAGATACTACGTTGTTGGCGTTATTGCTACTGGTTTGGTGTTGTTGGGCACATGGATATTTAAGCCTAATTGCTGGAATTTTTATGGTGGTGTGTTTATATTCGCTACTGGTTTGTTGTTGAGCATATGGATTGGATACTCAAGTGTAATTATTAAAAAATATCAAACAGATTTAGACATATGTTGCAACATGTAGGTCATCTGTTAGAAATTATCAAGCAGGTCTTCCCACTATTGCAATAGATAAGACTTAGATAGAACCATCAGTATAATGCAACAGATGACCAACCTATTGCAACAAATAAACCATCTGTCAGAAAAGATAGAATATATTTTACAACAGATGGACAATCTGTTGCATTGTAAAAATTTAACTTTTATCAGACCAAAAAATTGCCACTACATGTATGTAATGTATGTAAAGTGAAGTGACTTGGAATACAAAAATTATTATTTCACAGGCTCTTCTTTATACACCCGCTCCAAGCGTCCAGTTAGTACCCCATAAGCCCAGACCTCTTGTATGTTTGCCATAGCATTGTCACACAGAAAGGTCATTGGCTTGGCTATTTCTATACCGATCAGCAAACATTCGATGTGTGCAAGAGCATGTGACTCGTACGGTACAATAATTTTATTTTTTGGAACGTCTATGTCCTTGTTTTGACCTTTAAAATCCCATGGCTGCTTCATCAATACTAATTTTGGAAAATGATCCATCGGTTTACTCTGCCTCAACAAGATGGGGAACAACTCCAACAGTGGTTGCATCTAGGTAAAAAATTGACCTCGTCCAAGGCATGTAAGTTGTAGTCATAAACCTTAATCTTTCCCTCCTTGATAAGTATCTCAACAGCCCAATAATATACGTCGTCCACGTTTATGACTCCAAGAATCCTCTTTGCCTCAGTCCAGCTCTTGCCGTGTGGATTTGGCCTCTCTCCTCTAATATATTTTATCATTTCTTTATCCCATTAAAACCCAAAAAGTTATGAATGAAAGCCTTCGCCACCGAGAGTTAACGCTAGCTTACTGAGATAATCGTACCTATTCTTGAGATTCCTGTAGAAGTCGAGGTCCATTTTTCTATCAGCAGGATCATAAGATTTCAGGTACGCTAATTGCCTACCCCTCATGAGGTAGAGAATTTCTTCATTCTACTGTGATATAAGAAGTCAATTTTTAATTAGGTTAGTAATTGCAAAAAAAAGAAAACATAGTGAAAGATGCAACAAATGGTCCATCTATTGCAGAGGGTTCTCTGAATTTGTTCACGGATTACCCATATAACGCAACTTATGTAAGAGATGGGTAATATATTGCAACAGAAACACTACAAGTTGCACCAGAATACACATATGTTGCAACAAATGACAAGTAGATTAGAAGGCTAGGTTAGGAAAAGTAAACTTACCCTATCCACATACTGCATACGCATATCTATCATACTTATGAAGTCTTGGCAAGAAAAGGTATGGATGGGTTAATCTTGTGCGCGTTGCTTGGCCCATCGCAGATCCCTCTTCTATTTGGCACCAAGTTCCACGTATATGTCCACCTTCTTGAATGACCCCTGAACTTCAACAACTTTTGGAGAGGGAAGAGTTGTAGTTTTTTTGGATTTTGAATTAGAGATTACTTGGTTAATTGCTCTTTTCTTCCTCCCAACCGCCACTGTAGGAGTGTATAGCTTCCTCACCTTCTTGGATGGTATGATACCCCTCTTGGATTTTAATTCCTCAACAGTTTTAGTGATAGCATCTACTTTTTTAAAGAGTTTATTCTGGCTATCCTTGGACTTTTTGCATTTACAATGAGAACATGAGGGTGAAGAGGGGTGAGAGAGACCGATGTAAAGGTGAGAGGGACCTGTGTAATGGTGAGACGGACCGGTGAAAGGTATGTTTTCAAACATATTTATTTTTTCTTGAGCATCAACATGCTCAACATCATGACTGGAAGTAGCATCAAAATGCCTGCCACCAATATCAACTCCACCAACAGTACCTCCAAAAGAAGCACGCGAATCTGTTGCAGTAGTTTGGTCATGAAGAGCCTCAATACTAGGCTGACCTTTCCTAACTGCTCTTCTTATGGCTATTGCTCCAGCCAATTCCTTCTTTATTAACTCCACTATTGGGTTGCTATTACATCAACAAGACCTAGAGTAATAAAAGAAGTCATCCCCAACTCTTGCTCAATGGGAACGATCCATAAATGCACAACCTATAAAAAATAAATACATTTAAATCATATAATAATTTGTTGTCAGCTGGGTTACATGTTAACACAGACAACTTATGCAACAAATGATCTATCTGTCGCAAAAACTAATCTGTATATCGCAATAGATTAATAATATATTACTTCAGATTACCCATCTGTTACATAATTTACAGTAGATGGGTAATCTGTTGAATAGGGTTCAAAGAAACAAAGCAACAGATGGTTAATCTATTATGAAATATAGATCATCTGTCATAACAGATTACCCATCTAATGTACCAGTTGCAGTAGACAGGTAACCTATTACAACAAACGATCCATCTGTTGCAATAGATAACACATCTGTTTCAATATCTTATATTTGAGTTAAATTATTTTACTTGAAAGAAGATGTATTGTATCATCCGAAGGGTTAAAGAGATCAGTCTCCTTAATTTTTGGGTTGCTTTTTGCAGTCAACAACCTGAGGATCCTTGGATGAGAAACCTCATTCAGGTAATCCTTGAACTGCTTTCGGAGGTGAGGAATGGCTTCAAATATCCAAACTTGTTAAATAGGAAGCAAGCCAAAAGAAGTCATAGTAATTATTCAATATTAATTAATGGATGAGTAAACAAATAGTGATCAAATTTACCATAAAAGCCCAAGGTAAGCTGTATAATGTGATCGTCTTTAGGGATAGCTTTGTCACTAAATATTTGACAGTCAAGTAGTAGCTGTCATATCCCTAGGGATAATTATTGAATTTCTCAAAATAATCAGCAAACTTCAACAAATCATCTTTTATGACTTTGTTGATGTCTCTTGCCAATATAACGGCATGGGCAAACCAAACTAAGCACAATTGCTCCCTGTACTGCTTTGGTATGGTTTTATCCTTGAGATCTTCTATCAAATTCACCGCTTTGTAGCTACGTCCAGCAATGTCCAACAACCTATCTATTGTCTCCTTTTGTTTGTTTGTTTTGGTGGGTGGTTTATTGGACAATGACTTTCGTCTATTTGATGGTGGTGGTTTGGATGTCCTGCTTTCCTTGGACCTTTCGGGGGTGTTTTCTTTATGAGAGATTCTTCTGGACGATCACATCTCAAGCCCATCAATATGACAAACTCTTTCAAGCCAAAACAAACCGGCATGCCATAGTAGTTGATCTAGATTTAATCCATATTTTCCCCCTCCTTTTAATCTTTATCATCTCCCACGTACTTGATCCTGCGCTTGAGAAGACCATATACCATGCTCATTTGGAAATGGACAGTGTGGTCCTCAGTCAGCTCAAGAAAGTGTCCAAAGCAGCTTTTCTTAAAAAGTCCATCTATGTTTTTCATTCTTCATAATATTCCTAAATTCGTCAAAAGATTTCCCCAACTGACATTTAAGAACAATATCATCGGTTAGTTTTGCATGATCAACTATCGGCATCGCAACTTGAAACCTATCAATACTAATAGTTTTGACAGCCTCATGCTGGGATTTCGATATTAATTTACACCCCATTGGTGATGCATTATCTTCTTCTTTCTTACTTTCTTCCCCCTCCTCTTCTTGTTTATCTTCTTCTTCCTCCTCCCCACTTTCATTTTTCTCATCACCATCTATAGACCCTTGTCCACCTCCCTCAATGTCATTTTCATAACTTTCCTCAGCTTTATTTTTTCCTGACTGAGATTGTTCACGAAGATCTTCTAAATCCCTCTATACTGTGGCCTTTTTTGTTAGGTGGTCAGAAGTTCATCCACTTTCACTTTATTTTCTTTTGGGAGACATATTTACCTACAAATAAAAGAAAAAGAAAAATTACATTACAATTGATGTATGTATAAATTTTAAAAAATACATTACAAACATCACCAATATCGACACCACCAACAGCCACCACAAACACCACCAGTGCCACCACGAAGACCACCACCACGACCACCAATACCACAAATACCATCCAACAATACCACAACAGTCAACGGAATACTACAATAAAAACTAGGGTTTTCTCAGATTTTTCCTACAATTTTGCCATCAAAACTCAAAATTGTAAACCCATTCTCGAAGATAATACAACTAAAAGTCTTCTTTTTCATCATTAACTAAAAATCCCTAATTTTTTAAAAAAAATCAAATATAGAACTCTTCTCGAACTCTGTTACCTACGAAGATAGAGAAAACTACTAATATAAGCAAGAATGAAGTCAAAAATAACACCTATGTGGTCGAAAATGAGAAGAAAATAGATCTGTTATGAAGGGTTAAGCAATTTTTGGAGTAGTAATTATTTGTACTGCTGAGAGAGAGAAAAGAGAGAGAACTTGAGATTTGAAATGATGAAACATTTTTCTCGCAAATGGATGATTTGTATGGGTTGATTTGTATTTTGGAAAAGAATGACAAGTTTTGAAAATGTTAATTTGGTCCGAATTGATCTTGATTAATTTTTAAAATTTTAAAAGATATTCGTAATTTTTAACCGTCTCATTATGTAATTGTCAAAAGACTCAATTGAAGTTGTAGTTAACTCTATGAACTTACCCCTAGTCCTAGATATTAATCAATTGAAGTTGTAGTTGATCATATGAACTCAATTGAAATTGTATAAAAACAAATGTTCAACCTATTGCAACAGATGACTTATCTGTTGGAATTTATCAGACAGATTAAGTTATTTGTTACAATAGATTACCCATCTGTTGTAAATTATCAAATAGGCGCTGCCATCTGTTGCAACAGATGACTGAGCCATTGCAAATTTTCAAACAGAAATTGTCATCTGTTGCAAAGTATTACTTGTATGTTTTAAGATCTTTTTTGTTAATATTGTAAATCAGTTTAGGCATTATCTTAACAATGAGGTAATAACAATCGCTTCAACCCAGAGTGATTAATCGACAACTCTGGTCGGGCAGAACACTATACCAACAACATGTAATTGCCAAAAGACTCAATTGAAGTTGTAGTTAAGCCTATGAACTCACCCCTAGTCCTAGATATTAATTAATTTAGCTATTATCTTGACAATGAGGTAATAAGTATTACTTCAACTCAGAGTGATCGATCGACGACTCTGATCGGGAGAAACACAATACCAACATCATGTAATCACCAAAAGACTCAATTAAAGTTGTAGTTGACCCTATGAACTCACCCTTAGTCCTAGATTAATCAATTTAGGTATTAGCTTGACAATTAGGTAATAAGAATAGCTTCAACTCAGAGTTATCGATCGACGACTCTGGTTGGGAGGAATGCAATACCAACAGTATGCAATTGTCAAAAGACTTTTTTGAAGTTGTAGTTGACCCTATGAACTCATCCCTAGTCCTAGATTAATTAATTTAAGTATTAACTTGACAATAAAGTAAAAAGAATTGCTTCAACTCAAAATGATTGATCGACGACTCTGATCTGAAGGAACGCAATACCAACATTATGTAATTACCAAAAGACTCAATTGAAGTTGTAGTTGACCCTTTGAACTCACCCCTAGTTCTAGATATTAATCAATTAAAGTTGTAGTTGAACATATGAACTCAATTGAAATTGTACAAAAATAAATGTTCAACCTATTGCAACAGTTGACTTATCTGTTGGAATTTATCAAACAGATTAGGTCATTTGTTGTAATAGACTACCCATCTATTGTAAATTATCAAATAGGCGACAGATGACCGAG
The DNA here is from genome assembly GCF_002878395.1 of Capsicum annuum. NCBI lineage: Eukaryota > Viridiplantae > Streptophyta > Magnoliopsida > Solanales > Solanaceae > Capsicum > Capsicum annuum. The sequence continues at coordinate 26,370,502 of NC_061113.1, read as the reverse complement.
CTTTGGAAATTTTCAAACAAAAATTGTCATATGTTGCAAAGTATGACTTATATGTTTTAAGTTTTATTTTTAAAGAAATTTAGATATTTTTTATCCGAGATAAGAAGGATAAAATACTAAGGCGTTAAAAATATTACTTGGATAACTCAAAAATCTCCTCATTGAGTAGTCTTATCTTGTCTTTTCAATGTCACTGTCTCCTCGTGCCCCTCAAAAGTTATTAATGAATATTTAAAACTCATATATAGAATATTCTCTCCTTTAGCCTTAAATTAACTCAACTCATTTCTCTTCTTTATTCATAATTCTCTTTCTCTCCTTTTCTCCTCTTTTTCTTTCCTCTTTCAGATGAGGATCCTTTCGGATCTCAATCGATGAATATCTTTTCTCGACTGAACTGGATGTTCTGATCCCTTTGCTTTTTTGACATTACAGGTATGGTTCACTATTGTTCTTTCCTTCTAGTCTTCTTCTTTGTATGTTATTTAAATTAGATATTTACATCAATTGTTGTTAATGATTTACCCATTATCAGTTTTCTATTTATTGAGAAAAATAAAGGAAAGGTAAATTTTAAGTCTTGAATGAATGAACCATTATTTTTATTAAAATATGCGAAAAAGTCATCTATTGAGAGAACTTAAAAGGTCTTGTTGTTAGTATCATTTTTTATATCTTTTGTTTGTTTCTTTGGTGGTGCTATTGTTGGGGGGGTGTTGGAACATGTGGTGTTTGTGTTGTTGACGGTGTTGAAGAATATGGTGTTGTTTCTTTGTTATTGATATTGTTGGTGGTGTTGCAACAGTTTAGAAAACTGTTGCAACTGATGAATCAACTATTAGAACAGATGGAGCAACTGTTGGAAGAAATCAAACCAGTAGCAAGGCTGGTTTAAATTATTCCAATAGATAACCCATCTGTTGTAATATGTCATCCATTTATTGCCACAGATGTGTTGCCTGTTGCAACAGATGAATCATCGGTTGAACAGATGGGAATCTATTGCATCAGATGGGTCATCTATTGATTCATTTAATTTTGTGCTACCCTTTTGTAATGTTCTTTTTGTTCTTATCTTGATTGGCATGGAATGTTTTTCTCTTATTTACAGATAAAAGGAAGTAAAACTGGATCAACTTTTGCTCGACCAACATTAAAGGCTAGAGCAAAAATGGGTTCAGAGGAATAAGCTACTTGCAGATAGAACCACTTCATATGTGGGAGGTATGTATTAATAATCAACCTATTGTAAAAACACACGTCCAGTACACTAATTTTGTGAATGTTGGTTCTTTATCTATTAGGCGTTAATCTTTCAAACAAGATATGGCATTTTACATTTAAGATTGGTAGGTTCGAACTAGTAAGGCCGAGGAACCAAGTAGTTGGTATTATAACCTGATATGGTTTAGTGAAGATTTTGCTAATATTTATGTGTCAAATTTAGGGAAGGATTAAAGTTTTTGGTGGCAGTGTGAACATTCAAATAGTGATTGGACTAATTTTAAAGGTTCAAAGGCCTTTGAAGCCTCGCACTGCAACAAACAATAGTGGAAAACTAATAGCAATTTCCCTTGTCCAAATTTATATGGATGGGTTGCTCGAGGAGACTATTATACAACAGAAGATTATTGTAAGAATACTTGTGTGGGAAGGAAGAGGTGGAGAAGAACATGTATCAACTCAGACCTTATTAAAGAAGAAATACAGGGTAGGAAGAAAAATGTAGTGAAGTTGGCTGATGAAATTGACATGAAAAATAAAAAAATTGAATGAGCTGCGAATATGAAAGTTTATCCAAAAATGAAACTACATCAGTCATTTTTTTTTAAAAATGCTCAAGAGGACTGGAGTTGTGCACTTTGTTAGGGGACTGTAACTAGATAGCATGTCCTGAATGAAGATCTACAAAATGCAGGACCAGAACTCTAAAGTTTTAGCTTCGCGATCACAGAAGGTAGTAAGATTGTCGGTCAGGATTGAAACCTGAACCAACAACTCCTAAAGTAAAAATAAGGGATCAAGCCGAGGTGGTAATTTTTGAAGTTAAACTTGCATCCCATGCCTCCTGTTTATGGCTCTGGTCAGGTCAAAGGCAGTGGAAATAACAAGGCATGAGATTTCTGCCCAACTTCATACCTTTTTATTTCTACTATCATTGACCTGTTAATAACTACAAACAGAAGGCATGGGATGCAAGTTAGACTTTAGAAATTGACGTCTTGACTTTCTTTATTTTTACTTGTGGAGTTGTTTGTTTAGGTTTTATTCTTGACTGAAAATCTAACCAATCTCCTATTCTCGCGAAGCTGTTTCCTTAGAGTTTTGGTCCTGCACTTTGTGAGTCTTAATTGAGGCAACACTCGCTAGTTGCATTCTCTAGCGAAGTGACTAGCTCCATTCCTCTTGAGCATTTTTCTTTTTCAAGAACGACTGATGAATTTTTATATTTGGATACACTTCCACATTTGAAGCTCATTAAGTTTTTTCATCTCTCAAGTCAATTTCATTGGCCAGATTCGCTAGAAATTCCTTACTTGTTTCCCTGTGTTTCCTCTTAAACAAGGTCTGAGATGATATATGGTCTTCTCCACCTCCCCTTCCCACATAGGTGTTCTCCAAAGCACCTTTTATTGTATAATAGTCTCCTTGAGCAACCCATTCATAAAAATTTGGATCAGGGGAATTTCTATTGGTTTTTCATTATTGTTTGCTGCAGTGCGAGGCTTTGGAGGCCTTTCAAAAGTCTATTGTTCCACTAAAATCGGTTTAATCACTATTAGATATTTACACTTCCGCCAAAAACTTAAACCCTTCTCCAAGCTTGAATAAAAAATATGAGCAAAAACCATTATTAAATTGTAACAAGGTATCGACACCACCATCTTGGAACCCTTCAGCCCTATCAGTTCGCACTTATCAAACTAAACTGAAAAATGTAGGATCTTATTTGAAGGATCAATGTCTAATTGGCAAAAAACTGCATTTACAAAATTATTGTACTTTATTTGTGTTTCTCATAGTAGCCTGATCAATAATACATAACTCCCACGCATGAAAGTAGATCCGTTCATTTGCACGCACCTTATTTTCCTACCCCATCAATGTCAGACAATGTTTATTCAGCTGAACACGGGTGATGGCTATTAAAAAAAGAGGTGAACAGTTGTGACTTTTTGTCTAACACATTCAAAACAATTGATGAATCAAATTTCCAATCCATCACAACTGATGAATTAACTATTAGAAGAAATCAAAATATCTCCTCCAACAGATGGTCTATCTGTCGTAATAAATAATCCATATATTACAACAAAGGTCTCATCTGTTGCACATATAAACCATCTGTTGAAACAGGTGGTAAATTATTCAAAACAGCCGATGAATCAAATTTCCCCATCTGTTGCAACTAATGAATCAGTTGTTAGAAGAAATCAAAAAATCTTCTCCAACAGATGGTCTATCTATCGCAATAGATAATCCATATGTTGCAACAAATATCTCATCTATTACCCATACAGACTATCTGTTGCAACAAATGGTAAATTTGTTGCGACAGTGGGTTATCTTTTATGAAAGATGGACGATTTGTTGCAATAGCTTAATAATAATGACTGTTACTAAGTCTCAAACTATTTTGAAGAGGTGAGAATTCATAGAAAAAATGCCAGCAGTTTGAATATAATTAATACAATCGAACTGAACAGTTGTGCCTTTTTGCCTAACACATTCAGATTCAATCCTCTATAAATAGGTCCCTCCTTTATCTTTATTCTACTCCACTTTTATTTATTTCTTACATTTTCTCTTTTCGTATTACATCATCAACTACTTCTATTCAAAGAGCATATTTCTTTTTCGTTGAGGTAAGTTTTTTCTATGTAAATCTACTAGTTGGTAGTATATGTTGTATTACATTCAGACTCTTTTCTTTACTTTTGTTTTTACTTTTTTTTCATCAATTCATGTGTGTTCTAGATAGGGCTGATCCTATTTGGGACATTGCTATTTTGCATGGCACCGTGCGGGAACTTCAGAGGAAGGTTAACGGCCTGCAGAGAGAGTTGGTCTCCATGAGAGAAAGGATGTTCAGAGAGATACAGAGGCTGATGAGCGCACTGTTGTTGTCGGTTGATTGACCGGCTGACAATAATAATAATGATGATGATGATAACAATAACAATTAGAATGTGTTTTTTCTTTTAGCGTATGTATTTTAATTTTTGTACATCGAATCTATACCTAATGTATTTTATTTTATTTTTAATGAAAAAATTATTTTTAGTCGACTTTGGCTTTTTAATTCTTATTCAATGTTCATTATTTCTATTTCTTCTTCTAAACATACATGTTAACATAACGACGATTGGAGGTAAGGAAAAATTTTGAATCCAGTAGCAATAGCAATTTTGGATTTTGAGTTCTTTCAACAGATGGATCATGTATTGGAAAAGATTGGTCATTGATTGAGTTTCTGTCAATAGATTATCCATCTGTTGTGATAGATTTGTCATTCGTTGGAGGAAAATATTCCAGTTTGATGAACTTATATTGTGTTCTTCCAGCTAATGTCCATTTGTTGCAACAGATGGGTAATCTATTGAAAATAATTGTGGTCTACTGTATTTAGTTCATGTTTTGCCGTTTTTTTATTGATGCACAAGTTATTAAAAAGGATATTTTATATATAATAAATGATAACATTACGTTCACAACAATGAGTTAAATATATAAAAGTTTTGAACAAAAAATAACACAAGTTTTTGCAATTACAACGATCATGGTGGATTACGATTCGGGCATGTAGATCTTTTGTGGCCAGCACGCTTACATACGAAGTACTTGTTTCTTCTTGATGAAAATGATTCTCCGACTCCACTCCTCCTCTTATATGGCTTTCCTCCCGGTTTGATAGTACTTGGGTCAGTATATGGAGGAGGTATTAATCTCCCCAAAAGCTTTGCAGGAAAAACCCAAGATTCTTCGAGGGGCACCAGAGTAATATGCCCACTATATGCCTTTGTATATTTTTCCACCAAATAATATGGAGAGGAGTACTCATAAATTTTAGTTCCATATTTTTCACCGTATTAAGCTCAAAACGTTGCCATAGCATGTGGACAGGGTATTTTGTCCTAAGTTAAAATCTCTATACGTACAAGATCTTGTTTGAAGATCGACCGTGGCAACATCACCATGATCGGTGATACTAAATTTGTAATTTGCTATTTGATGAGATAATAACTTATTCCCCAGGCTGATGTTCGTTGATATTAGTTTTTCCATTTCTAGAACAAATGGGGTTCCTGTGTTCTCAAACTGCACATGTCTTTTGTTAAAAAAATTAGCCATACTTCTTGTTTATTATTTCAAATAGGGCCTTGATGGGAAATTTTCTTTCAGCGCCAAATAATGAATTCACCGATTCAGCTATGTTTGATGTCATAATATTGTACCTATATAAAAGAATCACTTAGTACGACATCATACTAAACTTGTAACTCAAACAAGACATTAAATTCATAAGAATGTACCTATTTGACAGATAGAATGTCCGGCTCCATCTCTCAAAACTGAAAGGTATGAGATGGTTTGCTGCCTTGGGATGCATATTCGCTATTTGATTAAAATAGTCTAAAAACTCCTTTCTACTATATGCTTTAGCTGCTCTATAAAAAAGGGTCACGACTCTTTCGTTGTGAAAGTTGGTTCGAGTGTTCTCTCCAAGATGCCTGATGCAACAACCAAAGTAAGCTGGAGTGAAGAAAATTAAACCCATCTTTGGAATACTTGGATGCCTATCTGAACAAAACACAACTCTTTGGTATCTTTGATGCAGCTTTGCAGTTTTTCAAAAAAAATTCATAAGAGACATCACATTCCTTGTCTGCTACACAAAAAGCGACAGGAAAGATGTGATTCTCTGCATCCTGCACCACCGCCGCTAGCAGAACTCCATTATACTTGCTCCTCAAGAAGGTACCATCGATGTCTATGCCTTTTCTCAAATATTGAAAACCTTGAATCCAAGCACCATAGGATACAAAAAAGTACTTGAACCTTCTGTTTTTATCAACATGCAATGACGTCTTACTTTCAAAATTTGTGGACTCAATCATGTAACGGTAGGCATCCAGCACTGCATTCCCATGCTCATGTTAACCCTAACCAAGTCCTTGGTAATCTCCATGGCCATATATATCTTTCAATAACTGACCAGGACACCCAATTCTGTAAGGATTTAGAAGGGCCTTTGCTATCGGGGAAAGTATTCTTGAAATATTCACCGAGGACTTTTGATGTTGCGTGATAATTTTGGCCCGAGATATGCTTCGAACCACATGTGTAATACTTTTCGTGTTTATAAATGATGAATCTATCAAAACTTAAGTACTTCACCGCGCTCAACCACCACTTGCAGTGAGGATTAGCACATTTGTAGCAAAAGACTTTGCTCGAGTTAATCACCTTCTTTATTCTGAAATCTTTTTTCAAGCAAGAAATAAACAAAGTAGTAGATAGTTCTTTCTTGTCCTTAAATGACATTCCATTGAAAAAAGCCAGTCCTGTCGTCTTGAAGATTTTCAGACTGTGTTGATCGAGAAGAACTGCCCACCGTATTGGTTGTATCAACGGGAGTAGGTGTTTGATCATCATCCGGAATATTCATGTCTAGATCATCCAACCTATCATCAAAGATGTCTTGTTATTGTTCTTATTCTACATTTTGGTTCTCATTTTCTTTTGTCTTTTCAACCACGTACACCCTTAACACTGGCCTGGATGAATCACTAAGATAAGCATGCAACCGAACCTGATCGGTTATCTTGAAAGGTAGTACCCTTTGATTTTCAAAGGAGTTGTGCGTGTAGCTGATGAAGAGTTCTTCTAGTTGACAATTCAGTCCATAATAGCTGGTGATTAAGTTCAAAAAATCATCATACGAAACATCACTTTGGACTTTCATAGTTATTGTCTCTAGCATTTCACCCTCCTTCCAACGCCAAACATATTGATTGCTTTTCTTGATCCATTGACCATGACAATCCACCCCTATTGTTATTGATCCTTTCATTAGTGGTACCTAAATAAAGTTATTTTTTAAAAAAAGTTAATAGTGATTTGATAGTGCCGTATATGAATCCCAACAGATGTGTAATCTGTTGCAACAGGTGAAAAATAAGTTGCAACGGGTAAGTGATCAATCGCAATAGATTACTTACCCATTGGGATTCATGTTGCACTCCTGAAGTAGATTTCAACAGACGAGTCATCTGTTGTAACAGGTGAATCATATATTGCAATAGACTATATATCTGTTGCAACAGATGAAGCACCTGTTAGGATAGATGTTACAGTACTAAGGAACCTTTGAAGCTGATTCCAATAGATGAGTGGCATGTTAAACATATAATTAATTTGTTGCGATAGATGACTTACCTGTTGCAACAGACAACATGTCTGTTGGATTCAGGCTCTATTGCAACAGGTTACTAATCTATTGCAACAGGTATTTACCATGTTGCAATAGATGACACGTCTGTTGGAATCGAGTTCAGGTTCTGTTGCAACAGGTTACTAATCTGTTGCACCAAATATTTATCATGTTGCACCAGATAACTAATCTGTTATAACAGATGGGTCATATGTTGCAACAGATGGCCCATTTGTTCGATTCATGTTCCAACATATGAGTCTTTCATTGAAACAAATGTCTTATCTGTCGCAACAGATGATTGATCTATTTAAACAGATGGCTCTTATGTTGCATTCATGTTCGCGTGCTATCTATTGTTGAAAAAACAGCACAATAACAGTTACCCAGATAACAAATTCAACTAAAAATCATAATTTGACTTACCAAAGTCTCCTATGAAGTAATGACAAAGTGGAAAGTAATGTACGAAAAAAATTTGACCTAAGAAATTGGTCAATTAGCAGTAGTAGCGGTAACAACAACAACAACAATGGTCAACAAGAAGAAGATGCAGATGATATTGAAGTAGAAGATGATGATAATGAAGCAGAAGATGATGAATAAATCAACAGCAATAATGAACAACAAAAATTGCTAAGAGAGAGAAAACAACAATGGATGAGAAGAGAGAGAAACGCGTCTTTTTATCCCTCCGTTTTCCGTTATATTCGGTAAACATTTAGATCAAAGTGTAAATTTAAAAACTTGTGGGCTATTCTCAAACTTACTCAACTTTCTTAATCCATAATAAAGTAATTGTCACCTACACTCAATTTATTAAGACTTGTGTCACCTACACCTCATTTTCAAATTTTTTTGTCACTTTTAGCTCAAAGCCCCTCTAGAAATTAAGATAATTATTAGGAGAATTTCGAAGCAACAAAAAAGGATTATTAATTATTACTAGTGGTTTTTTTTTTTTTATCGTTTAATGAAAATGAGAATTCAGCTAGAGAATCAGGAAGTTACTAAATTTGTTGAAGAGATGAAAAATAAACAAAGATATATCCTTTTGATCATAGGTTGAATCGATCATCATCTCAAGAATTTTTCAAGCAAAAATATAGCAGGACAAAATATGCATCACTTAAGTTGGATGAAAGAAAGCAAAACCCTCACTCAAATCTCAAGATTTCTCAATTATTACTATTCGTCTGTCCATCTTTATTTGTTCCTTTATTTTAGAATGTACAATAATATATATTTTTTTAATTTATAAAATTAACAAATAATTTATCTATTTTTTTATTTATTTTACTCTTTGCATTAAATATAATTTATTATCTAATATATTTTTTAAAATATTAAATTTATCATATTCAAATAATAATGTAATAAAATTATTTTTATTATTTACTTTTTTCTTAATTTTTGTGTCGATAAGAAAGTGGACGGAGGGGTAGTACGCTATTGATGTTAATCATAGCTCCTCAAACCTCGTTTCAGTGACAACACTTGTTATTTGGAAGTGAAAAAGAATTTATCATGTTTTCTCAAATGAGTTTTGAATATTTTGAATTATAAGGTACTAATATCTCTGTTTATAATTAGTTATCACTATTTCAAAAAAATAATTTTTCATTTTATGTATTTTGATACATCAAAATAAATAATTTTTTCTTTTCATGTTTTATCAATAGAATAAATTATTTGTTCTTCAAATAATATTTCAACACATTATGCTAAACATCAATCAATAGAAATAATACGATTAAATAATTATGTCAATAATATTTTAAGTGCAAATATAACAAGTAAAAATAATGATGTGTTATAACTTACAACACTTTTTAATGTATTTAATTTTTAAATATATAAATTTTACTTTCAAAATTTATGAATTTTATATTTGAATTCACATTACAAACCCCTGAACTCCCCTACTTCCTTTTAAAAAGAATGACAAGTTTTTTTTACCTATTTTTTTTAGTTGTTAAAAAAATGATCTTTTTTCTTTTTTGACAACTAGTTTAGGTGTACGTATTTTGCGCGTGTACCTCACTTTGATGAGTTCAAATGTTACATTAAATATGATATTAAATAATTAAAAGAGAAAATAGTCAAAAGTCCCCCTAACTTTACCCTAAATCCCAACAACACACTTATACTTTGCAAGGGTCCTATGACCCTCCTGAACTATTTTAAAATGGAATTATTACCCTCCCAAACTATTTTAAAGTGGAATATCTACCCGTCTAAAAGCTCATACCCACATTTAATTTTAATTTGTGGTCTACACGCACTGCCACGTGTCATTCCACGTAATTCCACGTCATATTTCTTTTTTTTTTTTACTATAAAAAATTAATTCCACATCATATGCCATTCAATTCTTCTTCTTCTTCTATTTTCTTCTTCTTCTTCTTCTTCTGATATGATTCAATGGCATAATGAATCATATAGAATTCACACAATAGGTAATCTTATCAAAATCAAATCAACAATAAGTGTCTCGCATGCAATTACGTCTTTAATTTATAATGCCGCAGACCCTTTTTATTCTTTTTCATTTTTCTTCTTCTTCCTCTCCGTTTAAAACTTCATTCGTTTTCACTCCACCAGCAACCTTGTTGTTTCTTCAGCCCCAAATTTCAGTAAGTTTCTCCAGCTACCACTATAATTAGTTTTTACTTTTATTGATTCTCTAGAAGAAATAAAAATATGGTGAAAAATACTTTCTTCCTTGCAAAAATCTAACTTACTGTCTGTGGCCATTTTCATAGTAAAAATCTAACTTACTTTCAATCTGAATTGATTCAATATTCTCACGTAATTCAAGTTCTTGGATGCCATTGAAGAAAAAGAAGAAATGTCATTGATGAGTTCTTGGATGTCATTGAAGAAGAATGGAAGAAGAAATGAAGAAGAAGAAGAATTGAAGAAGAAGAAGAATTGAAGAAGAAGAAAAAGAAGAAGAAGAAGAAGAAGAAAGAAAGAAAGAAAAATAATAATTATAATAGAAGAAGAAGAAGAAATGTCATTGATGAGTTCTTGAATGCCATTGAAGAAGAAGAAGAAGAAGAAGAAGAAGAAGAAGAATGGAAGAAGAAGAAATGAAGAAGAAATAAAAATAATAATTAAAATTATATATATTTATTTAAAGAAATATTAAAAATAAACTTTTAAGAAATGATTTACGTTTTCACTCTCTTTAAAAGAGAGTGAAACGCACTCTCTTGCCATGTCAGCGTTAGGGGGTAATAATTTTATTTTAAAAGAGTTCAGGGGGGTCATAGGATCCTTGCAAAGTATAAGTGTGTAGTTGGGATTTGGGGTAAAGGTTGGGGGGCTTTTGACTATTTTCTCTAATTAAAATGAATACAATAATTAAATTCAACATCTTTTGAACATGTAAAGATGAAAAATTTATTTAATTAGTTATATATAGTATTTGTAAATATCTAAGATACAAATAAGGTAGGTTAAATCCATTTACAATCTCTTAAACTATGTTTGGTGTCTTCAATAAGATGGTGATTAGTGCTTGATAATTCGTAAAGTTACGTAATTTGACTTGTTCCATCCTACAGATGTAAAATTTGACCTGTAGATTTCATGCCACTTTAATCCTTCTTCTTGATGAAATAGTCTCTATATCTTTTCGATCCCTCTAAACATAGCCATGCTCTCTCTCTGCAATTCACACATAATTTCAAAATTTAATTTGTAACTTGGATCTAAATAAACAAGGGAAAAGACATCGTTTCCATCCCAAACTATACCCGAAAAGTCGAAGCCACACCTAAACTATACAAGTGACCTATTACACACCTAAACTATAAAAAAGTGAAACTATTTACACCCTGTCAGGCTACCACCACTTGCATGTGGTGTAGTGTTTTACACGCGCTGCCAAATCAGCAAAAAGTATCACTTTTTTATAGTTAAGGTGTGTAATAGGTCACTGATATAGTTTAGGTGTGGATTCGACTTTTCGACTATAGTTTAGGGTGAAAATGATGCCTTTTCCCTTAATAATTTTAGCCGTTTACTTTTGTTATTTAATAGGCTGGACGTGCCTAAAATAAGTGTAACACACACGCCTTAGAATGGGGGTCGCGAGGAGGTAATAATATCACTTTTATATAGTTAAGATGTGTAATAGGTTACTTATATAATTTAGATGTGGCTTAGACTTTTCTTGTATAGTATGGGGTGGAAATGATGCATTTTTCCAATAAACAATAAAAATATTGTCTTAGAAAAAGAAAAATAATTATATTATTTAATATGATTTGATCAAGTAAGCTACATATTTTAAAAAACTAATATTAAAAAATACAAAACTTATTGAGAAAATAATTTATATCATTAAATTAATGTCATTTACCTACTAATGTTTTTTACCGAGATGAGATGCATGTCTACCTTTTCAATGTTGGTGAATGTGTATTCAGAATACAACAAAGAATCGTATGAAAGCTAGACATTCAAGAAAAATCATGTATAGTGATTTATATAAAAGTAGAGGATTCATAAATAAAAAAGAGCATTAATTAATATTTGAATAGGATTTTTCATATTTTAGTCGATCTTTAATTTCCCAAAAAAATAATACAAATTTTTTCTTTTAAGAAAAGGATTTTTGGAAAAACCTCACCTACTCAACCACAAAAACACAAACACACGACCTTTTTTTTTGGAAGAAGTCTAGTAAATCTTTTTCTTTATGGAAAGGTCACGTAAGCCAAAAAAAAAAAAAAAACCCAAACAACTAATCCTTTTTTAACATATTTATTAAAGCCGATATTCAATTTTATAAAGATAATAGTATAATAATTTAAGAATAAAGTGAAAAGACGATTTTATCTAAAACAAAGATTTTTATTAAATTATAAAAAGTTCAAATCACTTTTCTAAAGGTATTCACAATTTTATTATATTACAAATATAGATATAGATTATAGATAATTTAATTCAACTTTCTATTAATATCACAAGATTAAAGAACATTTAAGAGTATTTAGCACAATTTTAATTTAGAATTATAATTTTTTTTTTATTTTGTGTCAAATAAAAATAGATAATAAATGGAGGGAGTATTTATTTTCAATTCCCCATGTGGTTTGTCTTTCATTAAAAATGTTAAAGTTGACCAAAAGGATTCCTTTCAACAAAAGCAAGCCAAATGGATACATAGCTTGGTCCTATATCTAAGGCAATTTAATAGTGATAATATTCATAGTGGACTACAACACCATTCTCATATTTATTTTTCTTAGTTTTACCCCATGGCTTCCGACGATAATGACATAGTCGAAGAAGTAGATTACTTCTATCGACTCTACAGAAGCGGTCGCGTTGAGCGTTTCTATGACTTACACGGTTCTTTCTACGTTCCACCATCACCACAACATCCATCAAATGGTGTCTTTTCTAAAGACGTCACTATTTCACCCCACGTCTCTGCTAGACTCTATCTTCCGGAGAACATAAGCGATGCCCAAAGACTACCCGTGTTAGTATATTACCACGGAGGTGGACTTGTCATAGAATCAGCCTTCTTCAATTGGAGTCATAATTATACTAACTCTTTAGCTTCTGAGCTAAACGTCATTGTTGTTTCTGTAGAGTATCGCTTAGCCCCCGAGGTTGATACAACCGCGATTTATGAAGATTGTTGGACCGCACTTCAATGGGTCGCTTCACACGCTGATGAAAATTCGTTAATCACGAGTACTAGTAATAAAGACTCGTGGTTAACGAATCACGGTGACTTTAGTAAGGTGTTTTTAGTTGGGGACAGTGCTGGTGGCAATTTAGTGTACCACATGACTATGAAGGCCGGCAAGGAAACCTTGAGTAGTAAGGTGAAAGTTACTGGATCGATTCTTGCTTATCCTTATTTCTTGTTCTCAGATATTGACGTTGATGAAAAGGGATTTGCTTACAAGATTTGGGTCAACATTTGTCCACCACTAGAATCTGGGTTATTATCCCCAATTGATAGTCCATTGATTAACCCTCTTTCTCAAAAGGCTCCGCCTTTATCGGAGCTAGGTTGTTCAAGAATTTTGGTGTGTGGGGGAAAGAAAGATGATATAATTCCATTAGGAATTGTGGTTCGATTTGTTGAAGGTGTGAAGGAGAGCGGATGGGACGGAGAATTGGAGTATCTTGAGGTTGACAGTGGACATGTAGTACAAATAATTAAACCTGACTCCGAGGAAGCTAAACATATGATGAAGTGTTATGCTAATTTCATCCATCGCAAATGATCAATAATACAAATTCGCTATATATGCGAGCTGTTATTGGATTATAATTACTTTGTACTTTTCTTCAAATCATCCTTTGAAGTTTTCGCAATTGCTTGGTCTTATATTGCAAAATAAAACATGTTTGTTTGTAGTTGTAAAAAGTGCTACATGGTTTGTTTGTGGTTGTAAAAAAGTGCTACATCAACAACGCAATATATTTTATTTTTGGCAACCCCTTTTGATCTGATAAGTTTGAAAATGTGCCCTTTAGGACAAGGATTCTAACTATTGGCATAACTGTATTTCGTCTCAAGACTTCTATTTATCAACCTGAATCCCGCCACATAATTTGACGCTGAGCTTATTTGTTGATACTGATGCAGGCTCATTGATAACAGTGACAGTGAAAAAGATAACTTTTAGCCTTTGAAAATTAGTTTTGTACGCTAGTTTCAAACTTAATTTTGAAAAAGGAAGCCACCTAGTCCTTATGGACTTTGCAGCTTTGGAGAAATTTTAACGACTTCTGGGCATTTCCATGACTATGTTATTCACACTACCGAAGGGGCAAGTTCTAATCTTAAATCCAAGTATATGAGTAATTGGAGAATTTTTGGATGGAATTGGGCTCTAGTAAATGTGTTGGATAACATAAGATTGGATTTTATCAGTAGCCTGTTTGAGATTCGTAAGATCCACATACTAGATTATAATTATTTCATGTGAACTGCCATTCATATCCTGGGCCGTGGGGAGAGAGATCAAAGCCAGAAAAATAAAACGTTTTATTATGCAATTTATATAAAAGACCAAACAACTTCTTTGAAGCAAAGCAACACAAAGTACCCAAAGTAAAGTTACGTCTTTGTTACCACTAGCGATAGATAAAATCAGCATAACACTTCATCATACGTTTAGCTTCGTCACAATCAGGTTTATATATTTGACATACATGTATATCGTCAACCTCAAGATACTCCAACTCTCCATTCCATCCACTTTCCTTCACACCTTCAACAAATTGAACTACAATTCCTAAAGGAATTATATCATCCTTCTTTCCCCCACACACCAAAATTCGCGAACAACCTAGACCCGACAAAGACGAGGCCTTTTCAGAAAGTGGGTTAATCAATGGGCTTTCACTTGGTGATAATAGTCCGGACTCTAGTGGTGGACAAATATGGCCCCAAATCTTAGTAGCCACACCTTCATCAATAGCAATATTTGGGAACAAGAAATAAGGATAAGCAAAAATTGATCCAGTAATTTTCATACCATTACTCAAACTTTCTTTGCCAGCTCTCATAGTCATGTGGTACACTAAATTGCCACCACCACTATCCCCAGCTAAAAACATTCTACTAAAATCACCATGGTTCGTTAACCACGAGTCGTTGTTAACTATGGTTGATTTTTCATCGTGAGCATGTAAAGCAACCCACTGAAGTGCAGTCCAACAATCTTCGTAAATGGTAGGCACATCAACTTCCGGGGCTAAACGGTACTCTACCGAAACAGCAATCATGTTTAACTCAGAAGCTAAAGAGTTGACGTAAGCGTGAGTTCTGTTGAAGAAGGCTGATTCTGCGACAAGTCCACCGCCGTGGTAATAAACTAACACGGGGAGTACCTTTTGGGCCGTGGTGGTGGTGTTTTTTGGGAGGTAGAGTCTGGCAGAGACGTGGGATGAGATGGCAACGTCTTTTGACAAGACACCATCTGATGGATTTTGTGGCGATGGTGGGACATAAAAGGACCCGCGTGCATCATAGAAACGCTCAACACGACCACTTTTGTAGAGACGGAAGTAGTTGTCCACTTCTTTGACTACTTGATCATTATCATCGGAAGCCATGGTGTAGAGAAATTTTATTAAAATATCAGAATGGTTCTATGGTATGTATGATTATTATCCCTATATATATATAAAGATTGGTGAAAGCAACAACAGTTGAACCACTTTAAATTGAGTATCCAACTTTATTTTTTGTAGATCCTTTTATTTTCTTTAAATTTTTTAGTATGTGGTTCATTGAACCCACTACAATATATATCTCCTGACAAAACAACCAACGTTTCAGTATATGGTGTTATACACGTCGTGTTATTGACTAAAAGGATCATTTTTAAAAAAATAAAATATCAAATAAGGCTCTTCATTTTCAAAGAAATCAGGAGGAACAAGACGCTGGTTCGGTAGCTCACCGACATATCCTTCTTCTAAACAATCTAGCCCAGTTTCCTTTTTTACAATTTGATCAATTCTATAAAAAAAATGCTCTCTTTTGCTTTTTGAATGTCATTATGTTTGTTTACTAAGTGGTTTATTGAACAAGGGATAAAATCTTTATGCTGGTTCAATGAACTACTAAATAAATAAAAATAATGACATTCAAAAAGTAAAAGAGAGCATTTCATAAAGAATGTATTGGTCAATCTCTTTTTTTAAAAAAATAATTAGAGATGAAATCTTTATTCTGATTCAATGAATCACTTGGTAAATAAAAATAATGACGTACAAAAAACAAAAAAGAGCATTTTTAAATATATATATTGATCAAACAAGGACTAGCAAGTCGCCTGACTCCTCGTGACAAGGTCATGAAATAAAAAAAAAAAAAAAGGAATTTTTCTTACTTAGCAAACTTGTAGCTATAATAAATTTTTTTTTATAGCTGTTATAAAATAATAATTAAAAAAAAAAAGGAGTAGAGAGAGAAGAGAGAGTAATTCTTATTTCTTCTCTTGGGGATGAGAGATTATATGATTGTTAATATAATGAACAAAACCTCTTTATTTATAAGGGAAATATACTCCTAGTCTGAGTAAAAGACAGATGCTTCAAATCCTAATAGATATCAAAGTAGATTTTGGTAGATCTTGATAGACATTCACTATAATGTAAATATATTTATAACACTCCCCCTTGAATGTCTAATTGGTAGATAATGTACCTCGTTAAAATCTTACTAGAAAAAACCCAGTAGGAAAAAAAATCTAGTGAAAAAAAAAGAGTACACATTTATAATAATACGCATTTCGGGTGCCTTATTAAAAACTTTACAAGGAAAACCCAGTGGGACAAAACCTCATAAGGAAAAAAGAGTACAGCGCATATTAACTTCCCCTAATGAGAATATCCTTGACCTTTGCATCTCGATCTTGTGCAGCATCTTTTTGAAAGTTGCAATTGGAGAAGATTTGGTGAATAAATCAGTCACATTGTCATTTAAACGAATCTATTGCACGTTAATATCATCATTCTTTTGTAGCTCATGTATGTAGAAAAGCTTTGGCAAAATGTGCTTCGTTCTTTCTCCATTTATGAATCCTCTCTTAAGATGTGCTATGTATGCTGAATTATCTCTGTATAAAATTGTGGGTAGATCGTCATATTTCTCACCACATTTTTCTCGAATGAGATGTATCATGGACCTCAACCATACACATTCTCGGCTTGCTTCATGAATAACTATTATCTCAGCATGATTCGATGAAGTGGCTATGATAGACTGCTTTGTATATCTCCAAGATATGGTAGTATCACCACATATGAACACATAGCCTATTTGAGACAGAGCTTTATGCGGGTCAGATAAGTACCCAACATCAACATGACCAATAAGATCGGACTGCAATCTTTAGAATAAAACAAGCTCATATGTTTTATCCCATTTTGATGTCTCATAGTAAGAGCAGAAATATACCTTGCTAACAAATTGACTGAAAAGGCTATTGGCCTTGTAGTATTTGCAAGGTACATGAGTGCATCAATTGCACTAAGATATGATACTTCATAACCAATCCAATTTGATATGTTTCGAATTTCAGCAAATAATCTATTGCTTTGAAAACTCTCCAAGAGTTCCAATGATGTTCAAGCAATAAGCTTATACAATATAAGGATTATAAATAAGTTTCCCAAAAACTTTTATATGCTTCAAGCAGTTTGAATCCTTAAAAGTTTTCACATAAGTTTTGTCAAGTGATAATATTCAACATTTCATGAGTGACAACTTCAAGTGTCTGGACTGCAAATCAAATAAGTTTTACGCTTACCAAAATGCATCCTTTCATATCACTTGATAAATGTTTCTACGTCAGCATGCTTAAATAAACGTATAATTTAGATCCTCGTAATCTTTCACAATATTGCGCCAATATTGTGTCAAATATATTGATGATATATCATTTCGTATCGGTTCACAATGCGACATAATATTTTGAGATCTCATCACTTTATTATTTTCAGGTACATGAACCTTTCATAAGGTTTCGTGAAGTGTTATGTCGTAGAATCTTCAAGAGCTCATTGCCTTCTTATTATGATTATTTGCTCCTTATTTTTCTAGGACTATTTCATTTGGAATCGATTAGTCTACCACGCTTCATGCATACATAGACTCTGTCATTTAGGAACATAACATGAGCACTTGCGCTTAATATGAGATGCTTTCGGCATTTGACTTGAATTATCTTTTGGATGAGGATATGGTAATAATTCCTAACATATTTCATAGCGCTTATAATCTCTCCCTTATGTTAGGAAAACTAAAATACATCCTCTACTTCTTTGAGGAATCCATCTTTGTGCATTATGGTATATTCATTAATCGTATACCGCACATCAAAATTATTAGACGGAATAATTAGTTCCCGACCTTGAACCAATTGAGATGAAAGAAATAATCATAATTTATTGGTCTAATGCATACAAATGCTATTACAATATATCATATTTTAGACCAATACATAAAGTTTTGTTCTCATTAGCGATGGTTTAGCTATTTATCAAAGGTATTCAATGCCAAACCATCATCATCAAAATAACTTTCTTGATTGCACAATCTGAAAATTATGCTCAATTTATATTGAACAAGTAACTTTATGAATGTCAAACGTAGGTTGACCATGAATGTACATGTGATCATCTTATTGATGCATTTTTTCAACATATCACATGATAGGTGAATGGGCCCTTATTCACCTTTTATTCTTTTCAGATTTTGAGGGATTCAATCCCAAAATTAGTTGGTCCAACCAACTTATCATGAGAACAAGCAACATTAAAGTTCATGAATTTCTAATTCTTCAATATATGTTCAATACTCAGTATGCACATCTTCGGGATATCACAATCGTTCATGTCAACTTATGAACTTTTAATCTAGTAAACTCCAAGTTTACCATGATATGTATTTTTACTTTAGTAAATTTCAGATTTACTATTATATGAATAAATTTCAGATTTACTACTTCAGAAGTACATTTCAAAATTATTCAACCTTTTTCGGAGGTGAGTTGTGATACAATCACAATCAAGTGCACGTTTGCATTAATAAGTTTCTCATTCCCCAGGAATTGAATATAATCGTGACTTAAGCCTATCAAATTATGATAGCTTATAACCTCTTTCAAGATTTTGCTACTTCAGAAGTAAATAGAGGCATACATATGATGTAGAGAATTCTTCTCTAGTATATCTTATAATCATATAAGCGTGTAAAAATATCGTCACTTTTGATGATCATTATCATATTGTCCCTACACGCATATATTTGTGCATTTAATCACTTGTCTTCTTTCAGACATATTATGCACTGCTACCAAATACACCTCAAGAATGAAGTAAGTTGTCATATTTCAAACTATCATATATTGCTACCACATTCACTTCATGGAATGGAGCACATTCAATGGGTCGAATTTCATGACTTTTCATTAAACATCTATTATTTTGCCTTAGTCATCATAATATCATCAATATGGTGTATTGAGATTCAAACTCAACATCTTATCCATATAAAGACGTCTTAGGCATGAATCGATGGGACTTGAACCCAACATATTATCATTCTTTTTGATAATATTGTTTTTGAGGAATAAATTTAAAATATAAATGGTTCCAAACCATTTATTTTTCCTCAAATCCAATAATAATTATATTATTAATAGAAAAATACAAATAACATAAGGAATTACTAACCTTGACCTTTAGATTTATAATCTCACCTTATTTGGCAGAGTCTCGTGCTGATAACGTGTTATAAAATAAAAAAAAAAGTAGAGAGAGAAGAAAGAGTGATTCTTTTTTCTTCTCTTGAGGATGAGAGATTATATGATTGTTAATACAATGAATAAAACCCCTCTATTTATAAGGGAAATTTACTCCTAATCTGGGTAAAAGACGGATGCTTCAAATCTTAATAGATATCAAAGTAGATCTTTATAGATCTTGATAGACATTCACTATAATGTAAATACATTTATAACAATAGCAAATGTTTCATAATTACAAAAAATAGTAAGTTCAATTTTATATTTTATAAAAGTACTACTACTAAAATATACTATATACAACAAGATTTACTGTCCTTCTTTTTAATAAGAAAGCAGTAAATTTCTTTTTCATAAATTACTGCAGTAGATTTCTTTTCCATAAATTACTCTTATTTCAATTAGTAGAATCTTTTCTAAATCAAACTCAAATATAAAAGATTATTATCTTCATGATCTTCAAAAATTCAAAATAAAGCATTAAAACTATTTTTTTCTCTCTTTCACTCTCTTATATCTCTAACTTTTTTTCTTTTTAGTTTTTTTTCATCTTTTTTTTATCGTTTTACTTCTTTATTTTGATTTCTTTTTTCTTTCCACTTTATTTTTCTCCCTTTTATTTTTATTTTTTTCCTTTTTCTTTATTTTTTTTCGTTTTCTTATTTTTTTCCATTCTCATTTTTCTTTCTTTTCCTATTTTCATTTTTCTTCTTTTTTTATTTTTTTTCTTTGTTTTATTTTTACACTTCTATTTCTAATTTCTATTTGTCTTTCTTTTTCCCCCCCTTTTCACTTCTTTTTTTCGATTATTTTTCATTTTTTGTCTTTCTTCTTTTTTTTTTTTTTTAAAGTTTTTTTTACTCTTCTATTTCTATCTTTTATTTTTAAAAGACAAATATCTATATAACATATACATATTCAAAAAATATACAAAATAAATTGACATGCAGATCTGCATATGTATTTATAGTACAAAATATACATATATATCTGCATATGTATTTACAGAAATACATATCTAACTATATGTATATATAAACACATAGGACACACAATCTCTATAACAAAAAGGACAACTATATACATATACATATAGGTAATAAAAAAATAGATGATAAATATTTTAAATAGTAAAAAATACAAATAAGTACATATGTTATCCTCTAAAATGACATAAAATAGTTCAAAGATAAATCCAACACCTTACAAATTACATATAGCTATGCATATGTATTTACAGAATACATACCATATCTATATGTATATTCTCGTTTTATATGATTCATCTTTGTATTTTACAAATAATATGAAGATATATAATATTGTTTTGTTTGTTAATGTTTAATACGAATATGATATGTATTTTGTAAATACATATCAGAGTTATATTTGTATTTTTTGTATAGTAATATACATATGGATCGGGCATGTATTCTGTAAATACATATGCAGAGTTATATGTATTTTTTTGTAATGTAATATATATTATGTAAAAGAAAACATATGCATAATATGTATTTTGTATTATATTTTGTGAAAAGTACATGTAATATAGATTTATATCATTATTTTGTTTTATAGGTGTTGCGTGATCATATATTCATGGCAAGAGTACTTCCAAGGTTTGCATCACATATAGAATGTCACAAAATCAATGATATTGAAGAACGTATTAGGGTAATGTTATCAAAGGAGCAGTACACGATTTTTTGTCATAAGAATATTTGTGGTATCTAAATGAACAAGAAGAAATGTGTAGTTCAAGATCAATTAGGCAGATGTATTACGTCACAAATGTATTATAAATTTTTTGGGGGCATGTGCATGTATTTGTATTTGTATTTTGTATATATAAATGCATATCTATATGTATTTTTGTATGGTGTTGAATTTGTCTTTGACTGTTCTATGTCATTCTAGATGGTAACATATGTATTTATTTGTATTTTTTACTGTTTAAGATATGTATCATCTATTTTTTGATTACCTATATGTATATGTATATATATAATTGTCCTTTTTGTTATAGAGATTTTGTATCCTATATGTTTATATATACATATGAGTGAGATATATATTTTTGTAAATACATATGTATGTTTTATACTGTAAATACACATCCAGATCTGTATGGGTATGTATTTTGTATATTTTTGAATATGTGTATGTGATATACATATTTGCTTTTCAAAATAAAAGTTAGAGATAGAAGAGTAAAAAAATAAAAAAAAAATAGAAAAAGAAAAAAATGAAAAAAAGAAATGAAAAAGAAAAAAGAAGAAGAAAGAAAAATAGAAGTGTAAAAAATAAAAGAAAAAAATAGAAAATAGAAAAAAGAAGAAGAAAGTGAAAATAGGAAAAGAAAAAAAGATATGAGAAAGGAAAAAAAAGAAAACGAAAAAGAAAAAATAAAAAAAGGAAAAAAAAGAGAAATAGAAGAGAGAAAATAAAGTGAAAAGAAAAAAATAAAAAAAAGGAAATTAAAATAAAAAATAAAATGATAAAAAAAAATAAGATGAAAAAAAACTAACAAGAAAAAAGTTAGAGATATAAGAGAGAGAAAGAGAAAAAAAAACAGTAATGCCATTTTATTTGGAAATTCTGAAGATCATGAACATAATTATCCTCAAATATGAGAAAGAAAAACGAGAAAAAGAAAAAGAAAAAAAACAAAAAAGAAGAGAAATAGAAGTGAAAAAATAATGTGGAAAGAGAAAAAGAGAAAAAGAAAAAAAGAAAAATAATAATAAAAAAAATATATGAAAAAAAGGGTAGAAGAGACCACTACAAGAAAAGTGATTATTACCTGGAGATTTTCATAGGGATAATGCGGTAAAATCCCCAAGTAATGTGATTACCTGTGGATTTTCTTACCAATTAGAATCCAAAGAAAATACCTTCGTAGGTAATTATTACCTGCAAATTTATAAAATTTCTAGGTAATTTAGTTGCTGAAATAAATCCGCAGATAAGTTATTTGTGATTAACTATCAAAATTTTGCATGAATTATTTGGTAAAATTTCATAAAAAAATAATTTTGCCTGCGGATTTTCACGAAAAAATTCACAAATTATTCCGCATGAAGATTCCCAAGTAAATCCAAAGAAAGTTTAGAGGTGAAAATTCCTAATTAACAAAAGAAAATTTCTTGCGGATATTTATGAAACTATTTCGCAAGAAAATTCGTATGAAATACCCCAAGTAAATCCGCAAGAACAAATTTTTTCAAGAAAATTTTCATGAATATTTATCATGTACATCCCCATGAAAATTCTCAAGTAATAATTCACATATAAATTACAAGAAACATTTCACATTTAGTCAAAATCTATTCAAAACCGTCAATAATTATCAAAAACATCATTCAATACAAGTCTAATGTAAATTATTACAGTTACAAAAAAACATAATTCATAATATCCACATCAATAATGTATGATTCTTAAATGGTCGAAAACAAAATATTTCAAACTTGAATCCTCAATAAAACTATCAACCATCATGGTCAGAATCACTTTCATCCATGTTATCATGATTAGAATCACTTTCATTCACGTCATCAGAGTCATCATCACTTTCATCCTCATAAGCTTGGTTGTCTTCTTGAGATGAGTGTTCATCATTTGAAGGTGATTTCTTGTATACATGCTTCATCAACAAGTCCAATTCCTTTCTCATCCTCTTATTTTTATGTCACTCATTCTGCAACTGGGCATACAAATCAGCATTTGAAGCATCAACCTAGGATTTAATCATCCCATCAAATTTAATAGGTAATTAACCATCATAACAATATAAACATTAAAGTCAAATCATTAACACAAAATTTTTCAAAGTTCCAAAAGTAAACTACAAA
The DNA here is from genome assembly GCF_002878395.1 of Capsicum annuum. Taxonomy (NCBI): domain Eukaryota; kingdom Viridiplantae; phylum Streptophyta; class Magnoliopsida; order Solanales; family Solanaceae; genus Capsicum; species Capsicum annuum. The sequence goes on along the minus strand of NC_061113.1, from coordinate 26,346,908 downwards.
ACATACAAAAAACTATCCTATGGACTTAACTAAATTTGTAACAAAACACTGTGGAGTAACTTGTGCAAAACTATCCTATGAAGAATTCCTAAACATATATATCTGATAAAACTATCTACCGCAGCCACTAATTTTCAATTAAGATCCATCAATTATGGAGTCATATTTTCATCATGTAAAGAAGAGAGGAGAAGCTCCCTTTTCCCCTATCATTTTAATTAATTAGCAATACTAATCAAAAAAGATTTTAAAGATCAATTAAGTGTCTAAAAAATTATCTCAAAGCACTTGTAACCTCTGAAGAGACAATATAGTGCCTCTTCACCAAAAAGTAACTTAAACTAATGCCAACATGCATGTAGTTAATTCTAAAAGCTAAGATTAGGTTAAAACTAATCACTATGTTTGTCAAATACCTAACTCAATCGTTGAGAATCTTCTAATAATCCAATGACTCAAAGGTAGCTGCATTTTAATTAGTTTCATATATATATATATATATGAACAATTTACTAAAATTGTAGATTATTAGTAATATCCAATTCTAAACTCATTCTTGCACAACTACAAATAGTTCACTAATAAGGACAAAAATTGTTTAAGTGTTAAAATTTGTAACTATCACTTCTTTACTTCTCAAGTGAACACACACAACTAAATTCAAAACACAAATTCAACTTTCAGCTAACCACACTTAAACATTTTCAAGTCACTGCTTCACTTCTCAAGTGACCACACTTAACTAAATTCAAAACACAAATTCACCTTTTAACTAACCACACTTAAAACATTTTTAAGTCACTACTTCACTTCTCTAGTGACCACATTTAACTAAATTCAAAACACAAATTCACCTTTCAACTAACCACAATTAAACATTTTCAAGTCACTACTTCACTTCTCAAGTGACCATACTTAACTAAATTCAAAACACAAATTCATCTTTCAACTAACCACACTTAAACATTTTCAAGTCACTACTTCACTTCTCAAGTGACAAACTTTACTAAATTCAAAACACAAGTTCATCGCTCAAGTGACTACATTATTCTTAATCAATTTCAGGTAACTAGTTTACATTTAAAGGTCATAGACTTAACCATTTTCAAAATGCAAGTTCACATCCTCAAATAACTACACATAATCGTTTTCAAAACACAAGATCACCTTTCAAATAATTATTTTCAAAACACAAGTGATACAAGTACGACTACGAGGATGGACGTGTGAAAGCTTAATGAACCCGAGGCTTGGAGTGTGCAAGAAAAATGCAAAAGAGGGCCTAAAACACACACCAAAACTGAACCTACACTACACTCCATGGGCGGCATTTTGAGGCTTTTCATTAAAGGACCTTTTGGTCATTTTGTATTCTAGTTGTAACCTTGTATAAATAGAACATTGTAGGTCATTTTGTCTTAGAATTTGATGATATTTGTAAGTTGTATAACACTTTAAAAGACAGGTCCTCTCTTCTCTTTAGGATGCAACCCGAGACTAGGGTGATACTGGTGTGAAATCACTAGTGTTGCATTCATGGCTTGAGAAGTTGGTGTTTAGAGGAGGTAAAGTCCCTCTTGTGTCAACGTATGAGTTAGGTTAACCTTTGTGTGTAGTTTTAAGGGTCCAAGAGTATCACATGTTCTTGGGTTCTTAAGATTATACCAACCAAGGTCTAACTATCTATGCTAGCTTTGTTCATTTTATTCTTGTAATCGTTTGTACTAGTTTGTTCTCATTTCTAGGAAAGTCGTAAGTTGTTGTTACAATATTGTTGTGTTCTTCTTCTTATTTTGTAACTTGTTTAGTTGTTGGCTGACTTAGTGTGTTAAACACCTTGTGATCTCTTTATTCTTGCTCTTATTTGTTGAATCCGAGAGTGGTCATCAAAGGGGTCCTCGGTTCCTAGAACTTGTTGACTGTTTTGGTGTATGTTTTGTGTGTTTCCTTATTATTCTTGTATCATTTGGTATCAAATCTCAAGGTTTGATTTTGTTCTTACAAAACTAATCTTGGGAAGATCTTACCAAAGTTAGAGACATTGTGTTGTGTTGGACCTTGGCCGAAATTTGAAGTATTGTTGTGTTAACTTGGCCAAGAGTTTTATGACTAGATCTAGTAGTCTTTTACTTGTTTAGTGTATTTATAGTGTTGGATCCTTTCTCACCAACACTAAAAGTGTCTAGATCTAAATTTGAGCTTATAATATTGACAATTATTGTGGTGACTTGAAGATAGTCGTATGTTGTACCTTTTTGTTGTCAATTAGTGGTGTTGTGTTGTGTTCTTGAAAAAGTTATTATTGTATTCTTGAAGGTTGTTGTGGTGTTCATATAGTTCTTTATCTATTCTTACAACTTAAGACAACAAAAAGTGCAATATAGATCCAAAAAGTTGTAAGACAAAAGTTGTAAAGTTGTTGTGAGAAGACTTGCACACATCACTTCCTAGACTTGACAACCAATTCTCCTTAAATCAAGGGACCTTGTCTTATGGGACTAGTAAAGTCAAATCTCACCTTTTTGAGTTTGAAAATTTAAAAAAGACTACAAGACTTTTACTTTCCCTTCAAAACCAATTGTCATCCATTCCAAGTTGTGTGAAGATTGAAATTTCAAATTTGTGACTAAAGTTGTGTGGAATCGAGACCAATTGCATGCTGCCACGTCACCCTAATTACTGTTCACCATCAATATTAAGCTCAAATTTGGATTTTCTAGTTTTTAATTTTTGATTCTTGGTTTCATTAGTTGATCTTAGAACTAATTAACAAACTAGTAAACTCCTACTAGATTGTCAATTAGTACTTTGAATCCATTGTTGGTGTCTACATTTATTTTGTGCTTTTATCATTTTTAAAATCGCGGTACTTCTTGGTTCAAGTTTGAACATTACTTTCCTTGAGTCTTCAAACAAAGAATCCATTCCGACCAAGGAGTAGACTCACCCCTCGACTCATCACGAACTACGAGCTGACTTGCAACACTTGTGAATCCAAGTGTGAGACGATCAAGTGTGTTAGAGTGTGGTGAGGTTGTTTTGGACTAACTTGTGTTTTGCTTTGTAGGCTTGTTCTTTTTTTTTTCTTATTTTTTGAGGTACAATTACAAGGGAACCCGCGGCTTCAACCTCTCAACCCATGGACAATAATGCCGCCAATGTCATTTTGGCCTACCTTGACACTATGTCTCGAGACCTAGCTATGGAAAATGAAAGGTTGGATCGTATGGTAGGTCAAAGGGAGCAAGTGGGCTGCCCAGACACACATCAACAGGAAGGCTGTAGCTCATATGAGCTACGAGGTAAAAACGTTATCCCCTACTCTCCTATGAACTTAGAATATTGTGTTGTGGCTAGTAGGAGCCAAGTAGGTGTAGTTGCGACTTTGCCTAGGTTTGAGGTGATCGAATCTCCTTTTTTTTATACTCTCGGTATTGTTAGGTCGTATGAGAACCAAACTCTTGTTGTAGGTACGCAAGCACTAGATCCTTTTGATGATTAAATTGATTCTCCTCATGAGAATGATTTGTGTCCATCTAGTGCTAGCACTTATAATTTGACTAAGGTTCCATTACCAAGTGACGAGAGTATTCACACACTAGTTGACCCTTGTGAAAATCAAGGTGGGTCTATATTGGTTTATGAGTTGCCAACAACTAGTGAGGTTATGGACAATGATCAATCGAGTTGAAATGACCTTAACGTGCTTGATTGTTTAGGAAACCCAAATTGTGATTGTCTTGGTAAATATGGTTTTGCTTGTGATCCCTTTTCTGCCCATGATGGTTTATGTCTATGTAGGGACTACTCTCTTAAAAGAAAAGATGTTAAATGCTTAGAAATTCCATCTACTACTTCTTTATGTGTTTCTTATGTTAAGCCTACTAGTGTTGTTGGACTTGAAACTAGTAAGTACACGCATAAGGAGACCATAGTTGGAGTTGGCTCATGTGACACCTTTCTTTATCCTCTTTGTGCTCATGATATTTTCCATAGGGATATAGAGGGTATGCCTTATTTTGAAGACAACACCTTAGGGGAAAGTGAGAGTGTCCAAGGCCTAAGTCCTTGGTTACTCCACCCATTTGATCCCGGTACTATCTTAGGGTGGGAAAGGATTACTCTTGGTCTATTTTTCTTTTGTCTTGATGCTTGCCCGATCCATCTCCTTTGTAGCATTTGTACTAATCTTTTCCTGATTAAAACAAAGGACTCGTGGCTATACTTTAAGTTTGTTCCGTCTCGGCATGACATATTGATGTGTTATTTTTTTGGTAACCCTAACCCCTCATGTCAAGAGGATGTGTGCTTATTTTTCTTCTCTTGATTTTGCAAGGTACGGGTTTGAGGTCGAATTATTTTCAAGAAGGGGAGGATGATAAAAGTACGACCACGAGGATGAACGTGTGAAAGTATAATGAACCCGAGGCTTGGAGTATGAAAGAAAAATGCAAAAAAGGGCCTAAACATACAAACCAAAACCAAACCTACACTACACTCCATGGGTGGCATTTTGAGGCTTTTCATTAAAGGACCTTTTGGTCATTTTGTATTCTAGTTGTAACCTAGTATAAATAGAACATTGTAGGTCATTTTGTCTTAGACTTTGATGATATTTGTAAGTTGTATAACACTTTAAAAGACAAGTCCTCTCTTCTCTTTAGGAGGCAACCTAAAACTAGGGTGATACTAGTGTGAAATCACTAGTGTTGCATTCAAGGCTTGAGACGTTGGTGTTTAGAGGAGGTAAAGTCCCTCTTGTGTCAACGTATGAGTTAGGTTAACCTTTGTGTGTAGTGTTAAGGGTCCAAGATTATCACATGTTCTTGGGTTCTTAAGATTATACAAACCAAGGTCTAACTATCTATCCTTTGTTCATTTTATTCTTGTAATTGTATGTACTAGTTTGTTCTCATTTTTAGGGAAGTCGTGAGTTGTTGTTATAATATTGTTGTGTTCTTCTTCTTGTTTTGTAACTTAGTTTGGTTGTTGTCTGCCTTGGTGTGTTAAACACCTTGTAATCTCTTCATTTTTGCTCTTATTTGTTGAATCTGAGAGTGGTCATCAAAGGGGGTCCTCGGTTCCTAGAACTTGTGGACTGTTTTGGTGTATGTTTTGTGTCTTTCTTTGTTATTCTTGTATCAACAAGTCACCAATTCACTTCTCAAGTGACTACACTTGATCATTATCAAATCATTAATTCACTTCTCAAGTGATCACACTTAACTAAATTCAAAGCACAAATTCACCTTTCAACCAACCACATTTAAACATTTTCAAGTCACTACTTCACTTCTCAAGTGACCACACTTAACTAAATTCAAAACACAAATTCACCTTTCAACTAACCACACATAAACATTGTTAAGTCGCTACTTCACTTCTCAAGTAACCACACTTTACTAAATTCAAAATACAAGTTCACCTTAATCAATTTCAAGCAACTAGTTTACATTTCAAAACATTATTCTTAATCAATTTCAAGTAACTAGTTTACATTTAAAGTCACTACACTTGACCATTTTCAAAACTCAAGTTCACATTCTCAAATAACTACACATAATTATTTTCAAAACACAAGGTTACCTTTAAAATAACTAAGTTCAAAACACAAGTCACCTCTCAAGTGACTACATTATTCTTAATCAATTTCAAGTAACTAGTTTACATTTCAAAACATTATTCTTAATCAAGTGACAACACTAAATCAATTTCAAGTCATGATTCACATTTTCAAGTGATTACTAATTTCAAAACACAAGTTCACCTTTCAAGTCACTACACTAAATCATTAAGTCACTAATCCACTTCTCAAGTGACAATTGATTATTTTAAAGTCACTAGTACATATTTCAAAACACTACACTTAAGCATTTTTAGCTCTCGAATTCACATTTCAAGTAACGTCATGAATTCACATTTCAAGCAACAACACTAAGCCATTTCATCCAACCCTGTCGAAACCCCAAATATGGACCTAAAGTAGATGAAACCCACACAACAGAACCACCATTTTCAGGGAACATAGTCCCTATTTCAGCAGCAATCAATGCCTCAGGGACACTCCATATTAATGGGAAAATCAAGAAACCAAGAAGAGTAAAAAGAGGACCAGCTGCTTGCACAATGTCCTCAACACCAAATGGACCACCAGAAACCTCATAGAAAATCAGGAAAATTAGTGGCAAAAGTGAAACTTACTTGGAATTATTTTCTCTAGGAGATAGAGGAACATCATTAATCCCTATGTACTCTGCACCATTATACCCCCCCCCCCACCCCACCCCCCTACCCCAATTTGTATTGCAGATTCTCTTTGAGTTGAAACCCTCAATTTCTGTATTTTTCAGTAAACATTTTCATCGAACACTAGCTACTACAGGAACCAAACGTCAAAAGAAACAATTTTTTTTAACAATTTATAACATGGAGTTGTTCAAGAAAGCAATTAAATCTCAAAAACAACATTAAAACAATTTATCATGACCAAATCACACAAAGAGTCGCCAATTTTTATAGTCCATCTACCAATTTCATCATACACTAGCTAACTAAAGGAACCAAACATCAACAAGAAACATTTTTTTAACAATTGATAACATGGGGTTACCTAAAGGGTCAGAAAAAGTTGATAAAAGTAAAAGAAAGAAAGAGAGAAAAGGTAAGAAATTTAAAGGAAGATTATTTGGTTACTAAACAAGTAAAAGAGATAGCAAGAATATTATTATTGACATCAATAATAATGGTTGGGTACAGAGCTGAAGATGACTATGACTACTTATTCAAGGTAGTACTAATTGGTGATTCAGGTGTTGGCAAGTCCAATTTGCTTTCAAGATTCACTAGAAATGAGTTTAGCCTTGAGTCCAAGTCTACTATTGGTGTTGAATTTGCTACCAAAAGCTTAACTGTTGATAGTAAAGTCATCAAGGCTCAAATTTGGGACACTGCTGGCCAAGAAAGGTACCGCGCAATCACCAGTGCCTACTACAGAGCTGCCGTGGGTGCTCTACTTGTCTATGATGTCACTTGACATTCCACATTTGAAAATGTTAAGAGGTGGCTTAAGGAACTGAGAGATCATAGAGATCCTAGCATTGTTGTCATGTTTGTCGGAAACAAATCTGATCTACGACATCTGGTCGCAGTGTCGACTGAGGACGGTAAGTCTTTTGCAGAGAAGGAATCCCTCTACTTGATGGAAACTTCTGCCCTCGAATCTACTAATGTCGACAATGCATTTGTTGAAGTTCTCACTCAAATCTACCACGTCATGAGTAGAAAAGCAATGGAAAATGGTGAGAATGGAAACGGAAATGTGCCTTCCAAAGGTGGAAAGGTTGATCTAGGTAAAGAAGTATCTGATGTCAAGAAATTCGGTTGGTGTTCATCCTAAGGCTAATCTGTATTGCTGCGTCTGGTTCTAGGTACACCGGTAGTGTAAAATTTTCAAGACTAGCTTTGACGCGATCCTTTTAAATTGTTTTCATTTGGTAGTAAAGAATGTCTGTGTTAGAGAACCTTTTCTAATGGAATCCTTTGTGTAGACCTACTATGGATTTACTATTGAATCATTCTTTCTCTTTTCAATTATTTGAATTGAAAAAAAAAAGATAACATAGGGTTGTTCAAGAATGCAATAAAATTACAAAAACAACAATAAAATCATTAATCATGAAAAAATTACATAAGCGACAGGGGTAGTATAACGAATCATCAATACCAAAAAGATCCTAGCATTACCTCTGAAGGAGGGAGGCAGCAGCTGGGGGAGATTTCGCTGGCTCTTTGGTTGTCGGCGGTGGTGATGCGGACAACTTTGACAATCGGAGGAGGAAGGAGAGGTGGTGATGAAGGACGTCGCCGACTGTGAGGAAGGCGGCCGGAGTTTAGAGAGAGCGAGAGAGAAAAGACAATTAGATGCGGCTGAAATTTTGGGCCCGTCTGGCCATGAAAATTTTTTCCTTTTTTTCGAAAACAAAATTCGGAATTGGAAATTATGTTGTTTGGTAATGAAAATTCAGAAAATAATTTCGAAAAATTTTTCTGAAAAGGAAAAACAGGTTTTTGTTGTTTTCACAATTTTTCAACTCCAATTCCAACTTTTATTATTATTACATATAACCTCAATCTTTTAAATTTTTACATAAACTCTCCTTATAACATTACTTTTTCAATATTACGTATATAGCAGTTTTAAAGAATAAGATAATTATAATTTCAAACTTAATGCTATCCTAATTAATATATATCTCTTTTTCTCTCTCATCATTATTTTTATCTCTTATTTAATTTTCTCCCTTATTTAAGACATTATTTTACTACTAATTTAAATTAATACCCATAAATATATAAAGTATTATATTTATACTCATAATTATATAAAGTATTATAGTTATACCCATAAATATATAAAGTATTATATTTATAATAGAAATATACAAAGTATGCTATATATAAAGTTTATACCATGTATATACCATATACACACATATATAAATATACAAAGTATTAAGAAACATACTCAACATATTTATAATATAGAGTTAATACATAAAAATGATCCTAAACTTGACACCAAATTATAACTTTGACTTTAAACTTTGATAGTGCACAAATAGGACCTTTAACTATTCAAAATCTGAACAAATATGACCTCCGATTTTACAATCCTATGCGTGAGTTTCACTCACGCCTACGTGAAAAGGTAATCCAATCACACGGTGTCACATCGTTAAAAGGGCTGACTTGGAGGGAGGTCATATTTGTGCAGTTTTGAATAGTTAAAGGTCATATTTGTGCACAGTCAAAGTTCTGCTTTTTGTGTTAAAAAGACGTCGTTATTATTATCATTATTATTATTATTATTATTATTATTATTATTATTATTATTATTATTATTATTATTATTATTATTATTATTATTATTATTATTATTATTTCTATAGCTACAACAACACCTAGCTTTTTTTAAATTAAAAAATTGAACCCACACAGTAGGCTGAAGGAAGCGTCAAGAAGAGCAAATAAGACCACTGGGCTAAGTGTCTTGTTTCATGTGGTTCAACATTAATATACGTACATAAATATAGATTTTCTACCTTATATATATAACATAATTTTTTTACCGAGGGGGTTCGGGTGAACCCCATGGCAACCACATAGGTCTGCCCCTGCATTAATTTAATAATGTTTTAATAACGTTAATTTAATAACATTGTAATAACGTTAATTTGATAACGTTAATTTAATATACTACTACTACGATCCTTAATAACGTTAATTTAATAACGTTTTATTAAAACTACAATTTTTTTATTATTAGTATAGTTTCATCTTTAATTTAATATTTAAATAAATTTTATTTAGATATATTATATAACTTAAATTCGCCCTCTGCTTTATAATATATATATATACCTGCACGATTTTTTCGTATGAGGCTAACCCACTTAATTAATAAATCTTCAATATTGCTCTTTTTCCGCAATGACAAAAGAAATTAGATGTCATTTTCATCTTTGAGCCAAAAATAATAAAAAAATAATAGTGAAAAGTCATTTAAAGGTCATATTTGTGCACTGTCAAAGTTTAAGGTCATATTTATGTATTATGCCCTTGGATTTTAAGCTGGACGCGCGCAGTTTTGCATGTTGAATACACGTTTTGCCACGTAGGTTTGGAGGTCATATTTGTGCTGTTTTGAATAGTTAAAGATCATATTTGTGCACTGTCAAAGTTATAATTTGGTGTCAATTTTAGGGTCATTTTTATGTATTAACTCTATAATATAAATATACAATATATATACCATAATATATGAAGTTTATACCATATATACACATATATAAAAATACAAAGTATAAAGAAACATACTAAGCATATTTATATATTTATGGTATATGATATAATATATCATAAATATGCAAAACATGTTTTACATAGAAATAATTTATTCACACAGTAAAATCTTTCATGTATAAGGAAATTAAAGAAATAAATTAGCGGTACCCTAAAATTTAATAGCAACTCATCATTTCCTATTTTTTAGGAACGAAAAATGAAGGAAATAAATTAAATAAATTTCTAAAAAAATAAATTTATTTGAAAGATAATATTTGTTACCTAAAAAACAGGAAGCAATGATCTGTTAATATAACATCCATATTTAAAATTTTCAAATGTGAGAAAACGGCTATTAATGTAAATATTATATATGTCATAATTGAAATTCATTAAATATGGTCATGTATATGTAATTATTTTTAGAATAGTGGCTAACTGTGTTCTTTTTCCATTAGTAGGCAAATTTTAGTTGGGTGATTTTGATAATTTGTAAAAGTTAGGGCATAAAATCATATTTAAAAAAGTTTTTTCAAAAGTCAAAAAAAAAATTCAATAAAGACATGGCCAAATACAACTCCAACTCCAATTTCAACTCCAACTCCGAAAAATTTTAGTTTTCATGGCCAAACGGCTACTTTGAGAGTGAGATTAGGGTTTTTGGTATTTGGGTGTTTTCATATGAAAAATAAGATTTAATTTCAGGCGTTAATATCATGAGATCGAATACTGTGATTAAAATTTAAAAGAAAACTTAAAATTGATTTAAAAAATAAATCAAATTAAATTAAAAAATAGGTTAAAATTAATATTAATTAGATATAAAGTTAGCTAGAATTTAAATAAAATTGATAAGATAATTGAATTGACTTAGATTGCTATTTAAATATAATAATAAATAAATACATATTATAAAAACTGATAATGAATTTGAAATAAGTTGGGCATAAATATAATAATAATAATAATAATTAAAAAAATCAAGGTGACATCTTTTGATTGTTTTCTCTATGAGATTTCGAAAAAATGAATACAACAACTAACCCGATATAGTCTCACAAATTGGGGTCTGTGGAGGGTATAGTGCACGTAGACCGCCACTAAGGTAGATAGGTTATTTTCAGTAGACCCTCGGTTCAGGAAAAATAGTCTGAAGCAGTTCAATTTCAAGAAAAAAAATAGTGAAAATTGATTTAATAACGACCGTTGATCAAATATGATGAACGGTTGAGATTAGAAATTGGGTTAGAAGAAGATTGAATTGGTGATTTCGATTGAGTCAAAGTAAACTTAATTGACACAAATTGAGTATACAATGGCTAGAATTTAAATAAATTAGAAAAATTGAATTGAATTAGGTTGATATTTAATAAATATAGTAACTATATAAAATTAATATTAAAAATAAATAAAATTATTATTTTCAAATTAATTATAAATAAATTGTGTAAATAAAATTAATGATGCCAATCACATAATAATGTCAATGCATTTCCTATATCACAAATAATTTTCGGTTAATTAATTTTTGAATACGGTATTATACATATATATCTCGTAATACAACGTATTAATATGATGAGTTATCAGTTAATTAGCTTCATTATTATAACTTCAATAGTGTATTATTACCTCGATCATATGATGTTAACGTAATATTCAAAATATTTCGATATATAGATTCAATTAACTAGGTTTTGACTACTATGTACATCACTACATGAGAGATACATATATGTACATATATATATTTGATTGACTAGAATTTAAATAAAATTGAGAAGATAATTGAATCAACTTAGAATGCTATTTAAATATAATAATAATAAATAATTATCGATCAACGACTGAGATTTAAAGATTAAGAATTTGGTTAAAAAAATTGAATGAAATTTAAAATTGAGTTCAATTGGACACAATTTGGGCTAGGATTGTAATAAATTGGATAAAATTAGGATAAAATTGTTATAAATTAGCAAATCAAGCTAGAAAATAAATAAATTGGAAAAAAATTAAATTGACTAATGTTGCTGATTAATACAATAATAATAATACTAAAATAAATAATATAATTATTTTCAGATTAGTTATGAATAAATAGTGTAAATAAAAACACGATACATAATATATTACTTTAAAATCAACGGTAACAATAATTCGAAATAGGCACCAATAAATTATGAATATAAAATTTAAAATTGCTGATAATAATAATGATTATGATGATGATGATAATAATAATAATAATAATAATAATAATAATAATAACAATAATAGACAATGTATTAGTAATTTACGAGTGTGAATACTAAATAAAATATTAATAAATTACGTAAAAATATAACATTTAAATTGATAAATTGTAAAAAATAATAATAAAAGTAATAAAATATTTTCTATATTTTTTAAATCATGAATGTGACACGTCAATATTTGTTTGATACAAGAATAATGTATAAAAAAATATTAATATTTGAAATTAATGATATTGACAAAACAATGGCCTAAAAGGAGTATCGGACGGTCAAAATTGGGTGTCAACACACACAAAACCAGAACCTTTGACTTCAAAATGATCGAGTGGGGACCTTTGCAAATGAAAATAGTATCGAGTTTACAGTAGAAGCTAAAAAAACTAACCTCTAATTTCGAATATCTCTCAAACAATTGAAACTTTGATTCCGGGTCTTCTCTTTGTCTTCTTAGAGAAAATTTAATTTTGGTTTTGATTTTTCGTCGGACCGGTTTTGCTTTTAAATTTTAGAAATTTGGTTAAAACGGTTCGATTTATGATTTAAAAAAAAATTGGTTAAATAGAAAAACCAAAATTATATAAATAATATATATATTTTATTTTATATATATATATATATATATATATATATATTATTTTATGTATTCAATATAAATAATGTTTTTTCGTTATTTCATTTCATCCATGTTGAGTTATTTATAAATGAAAATGAAAAATAGGTTTGAAAAAAAATATTTTTTTCTAAAAAAAATTACCAATTTTAAATGCCCGGCCATGACAAAGAAATACTCACTACTTTAATCTTCAAAATCAAAATAAAAATTCAAAGTAACTAAACCGAATTTATAGAAATCGAATCAAATCAAATTTATTTTGATTTGATTATGGTTGTCATTTTCGTCAATCCGAAAATCGAAAAAGCGAACCGATATTAAACAAGAAAATCGAACAAACAAAATACCTACACCTAGTCTCATCATATATATAATTCTGAAACTACCTAATACTTTCAACTCAATGTAAAATATTTTTTTTTTAAATTTTATTTCGTGATTATTATACCTTATATCTCACACTAAATGACTCCTAAATGTACATTATATTGATATATTATAATGTTGTGCGTAGTATAATGCCTTACAATTATATTTAAATTAACCAATAGAAAAGCTCGCTCTATTTGAGCCCTGAGTCGTTCTTCGCCCTATCTTAGGCTAACGAAATTTCACCTCTTTAATTTTTTAGTGATAACATAACGAGTCAAGCTAGAGGTTTATTCAGCTCGAATACATCTATGATACCATCTATGTCAACAAATTAATTTTAATTTCTTGAGCATCTCTTGCTTGATTATACGTATCCACCGATTTAATGCCTAATTTCTTCTTATTTTATTTTTTTATCCTTTTTTTATTTAAAATTTTCAAGTCACAAAAATTCTACGTAAATTCCCAAGAAATAATTTCAGCTAAATTTTTAGCAACACAATCCCCTAATAATTTCTCAAGTAATAATTTCGTAGGTAAATTCTCCAAAAATAATTTCAGCTAAATTTGTAGCAACAAAATCCCCCAATAATTTTTCAAGTAATAATTTCACAGGTAAATCTCCAAGAATAAATCCCTAGCAAAATTCGCAGCACAAAATCCCCAAATAATTTTCCAGGTAATAAAATCCATTATAGAATTTCCACCAAAATATCTCTATGTAAATTCGTAGGATAAATTACCTAGAATTTTTTCTATGGATTTAAAAAATATATATATTTGTCCATATACCTGCGGATTTACCTAGAAATATAATACTCTCCAATATATTTTCCCAGGTAATGTCGCAAATAATAATTTTGCAGATAAATTCCCAAGAATAAAATCTCCAGCAAAATTCGCAACACAAAATCCCCAAATAATTTTTCAGGTAATAAAATCCATTACATAAATTTTCACCAAAATATCTCTACGTAAATCTATAGGATAAATTACCTGAAAATATTTCTATGGATTTAAAAAATATATAAATTTGTCCATATACCTGCAGATTTACCTAGAGATAAAATACCCTCTGATATATTTCCCCAAGTAATGTCGCTAGTAATAATTTCATAGATTAATCCCCAAGAATAAATCCCCAGCAAAATTCGTAGCATAAAATCTCCAAATAATTTTTCAGGTAATCAAATCCATTACATAAATTTTCACCAAAATATCTCTATGTAAATCCGTAGGATAAATTACCTGAGAATTTTCCTATGGGCAAAATAAAAAAAGGTAAAGTAGTGGGAGTAAAACAGACGCTTGTCTAGTTAATGGGCAAAATAATGCTACTCTTACTATAAACTGTAATTTTGCAAACGTGTTGCTATTTATTGTTATTATAGATTTAAGTATGCTACTTTCTATTTTTTTTCCTAAAAATATTATATGGTGAGTAACGGACGCAAAATTTTCATTCAAGGAATTCGAAAAAACTTAAGCTTGCTAATAGGTCAGATTAAATGTGAACGGGTTGGACTCTATATGAGCGAACTTTAATTCAATATTTTTCTTATCTAAATTAAATATTTTTATTAAAAATCTTATCAACTATATAATAATATTTACTTTGAGATCAATTTATAGATTTAATTACTATTATATTAATTTAAATTTTAATAGAAGCTCATATATGTTAATTTAAATAAATATATAATATAAGCATTTTGAGAAAGTTGACAAAGAGAATAATTTGGAAAAAGAAAAATGAGAAAAAGGGACGCAAGAGTAGTGTTGTGCCCAATAGGATTCTATCTTGGATATTGAGGGGGAGTTTGAACCCCCTTAACCACGTACTATCTACTAGTGTAGTGTTGTGTTTAGGGGATTCAATATGTAATATTTATATGATTACCGCAAATTTAATCCTATATACACCTTAAAATTTTTCAAGTGAGGGAGTTTGGATGAACCCCGTCAACTGCATGTGGGCCCGCCCCTGTAAATGACCAAAGAGCCATTTCTCGTGGCCGTTTAGAAAAAAAAGATATGTTATTGAGCTTTCAGCATTTTGTCCTTTTTTAATTTCTTAAAAAGCATATTTCACTAAGCTTTGCCATTTTTTCCTATAAAAGATGGCCCTTTTGGCTCTAGATTCTCATGCTATTCACGAGTAGACAAGATTTCTTATATATTTTTGAGTGAAAACATAATTATCCGCTAAAGTTGGGCCATTTTTTCAAAAAGATGCTTGAACTTTGCGGATGTCCTAATACCTCCTAAATAATTTTTAATCGATATTATTATATCAATTTAAAGCCACCTAGCATGGAGCGTGAGTCTACTCTCTTAAAATTAAGAGCGTGCAAAATCTAAAAAAAGAATTTTAACTTTATTTTTACAAGTTTTCCCCTAAAAAAGTATTTTCCTATTTTTCTTATATATTTTAACTTTATTTTCTTATTCTTTTTCCTTTTCTTTCATCTTTCTTCTTCTTAAAATTCTTGTCATCTCTAATGGACCTTCCACGTTCAATGCCCCATAATTTTTGTTGTTAACTCTACTCAGCTTTTTTACTATCACCATGTTTACTTTCTTCAATTTCAAGTTCTTATTTCAATTTTTTTTTTACATTTTGAACAGTTTTATAAAAGGGTAACTTACATAAATCTCGCATTTTTAATGGACGCTAACACATTATCCCATAACTTTGTTTATTTACATCATATCCCGGATTTTAAAGTTTTTGATACATCTGTTATTCCGTGATACATATAGGTTGTGATATATTTAAAACAAAATTATTTTTTAACTAAGAAATTAACGGATTAGTCATTTATTTTAGGGAGCAAATCACGCACAATTAGTTACACAATTAATTTTTGAGATACACAAAATCAGCAATACCCACAATCAACTTCCAAATTTCAAGCAAGACATATGTATTGATTTCAATTGTATCAAGAAATTTCTTCCTTCTTCCTTACTCCTTCGTGTTTGGATTTCACAGACTAGGTACAACAACTATCGAGTTGACTACATTGTGATTCATGAAAACACTTCGTACCAAGATTTAATGAATGCTATATCAATTCAATTGAAAATTGATAAATTTCTGGAAAAAAATTCATGCCAAATACGTTGTTTAAGGAAATTCATCAGTAATGGAGATTCACAATGATATGGATGTGAAATTTTTTTTTTGAGAATTTGAAATATACATCGAAATTCGGCAAAGTCATCACGCATATTGGTAAGTTATTTACAAATTATGTAACTGTCACAAAATTTCTTTGCAGAGTTGGAATCTCAGAATTCGTTCAATCTCAGAAGTTGGAATATTTACAACTGTCACAAAATTTCTCTACTAATAGCAGATGTATCATAGTGATACATCTGAATATCAAATGTATCATAATGATACATTTGAAAATATATGCCATCACTTTAAAATAGCATTCATGATACATATTTGTTCAGTAGTTTTTATCATTCGTATTCTAAAATGATTAACGTATCTATACATTAAAAAATACTTTTTAGGTTAGGAAATCAACAAACTTTATCTACTATGTGTATGAAGAAGGAAGAAAATATATAGTTCGATTGGATAATAGAACATGGAACTGCGGTAGATTTCACCTTGATGAGATACCTTGCCAAAATGCTAGCAGTTTTGAAAAGAAAACATGTAAAGGAAATGAAGCCATATTGTTCTGATTACTACGAAAAGGAGATGTGATATTTTTGTTTGAATTGGAATATGAAATGTTTTTGAAGTTCAATGTTATGAATTCAATAATTTTAGTTAATCTCTCAAAAACGCATTTCATGAGATATCAATTAATTGTTTGCAATTGACACATATTAAACGTTTGAGAAAGTTATATGATTTAAATCAAATGTTTATGAAAGTTATGTGATTCATATTAATATTGTCTGTGTTTTGGTCCCTTTTTCGATTTCGAAGGGTTTGAAAAACATTATTTTTGACTTTTTAAATTATTTTAAAACTTTAAAGAAAATTTTGAAATCATTTAAGAAGTCACAGAGTCGTCACTTAATTTTTGAGAGAATATCAACAAAAACTAAAAATATAACTTAAAAGATTTAAAACAGAAAAAATCTTTTAAGTTTAAAAATTCTGAGTAAGTAGTTCTTATTAATACTCTTGGAAGGTTGTTAAGGCACCAAGAGTATTAGTTAACTTACAGTTATCCGGACAATTTGAAAATAAATTTTTTGACTAACTTTAAAAAGGGAAATTGATTTTTGAAAAGAAAAGGATTAAGGAAATAATTGTCTTCAAGATTTGTGCAAAACAAATTTTGACGACTTAGCGGAAGTTTTTAACTAAGCCTAAGAAAACCAAGAACAATTAGCATATTAAAGGGAAAGGGGGAAACTGAATGACTTAAGCCATTAGACCCAAATCCATAAATTCTGTCCTAAGAATTTGGGCTTTTAGCCCATCTTCACCTGTCCTAATCTAAATATTTGGGCTTTCGGCCTAAAACCTGTCCTAAGCTAGTTTTCGAACCTTTGAGGCCCAAAATCCGCTTCAACTGTATTAAATTACAACTTTGACTTCGAGGCCTAAATGAATAAATAAATAAATGACTGAATGAATAAATAAAAATAAGGCACTAATAAAAATCGAGACTTTTCAAGTCTCTTAGCAACGTCATCAATGGGTTTTGATCCATTTTCCTTCTTTTTTTATTTTCTTTCATCTGCACGCCATATAATTGACTTTGGGTATAAACTTCGAACTTGACTCGGAGAGATGGGCCTCATTGGTCCATTACGAAATGCTAGAGGAAAGGAGTTCATTTGGACTTCAAAACAGATTCATGCAAAGAAAAAGATAAAAGAAAAAGAATTAATATGTGTTCGAAAATTCTACACTTAATAGATAAATGATGAGATGGAAAAAATAATATTCTCAAGCACAAAGAAATAGTAAACTATGATATTAGAGCAAGCCAAATTATCCAACGAAAAGGAAATTAACCTATCTCCTAAACAATCTTACAAAAAATTGAATCTAGCACAATATAATTACCTAGCCCTTGAAAAAAAAATATGAATCTACAAGCATAGTTGCTTAAAACTTGGACAAATAGATTAACACATATTTATTCCAATTACTATGATATGATAAAGTCTAAGACATGTTTTCATTAAACAAAGAAAAGGAGAATGAGCAAGAGATGAAGAAATCTTTTATAGCACCTCAAATATGAAATATAAAACATACTAATGCAACAACACATTTTAATACAAAGTGGAGTCAATCAACATATCTATAACTTAAAAGAAAAATTCACTATATCATGTGAATAACAATGAGATGTCTAAATGAATAAAAACACTTTAAGAAGTAAACCAATAAGCGAAGTGAAGCAAATATCATATATTAAGCATATTTGAGAAATGATATTCGAAGAAAAGATAGGAGAAATAGTAAAAGATTAGTTCTAAGAAAAAATGTCCAATTATTCCAACTCCTATTTTAGTTCGACCCTATTTCAACAAAATCTATAACCCTAACAACTTTTCAATCTAAACAAGAGAAAATCAAAGACAATTTTGACCACGAAAATGAGTAACTCACTACTCCATATAGAGAAATAATTTCACAGACCCTCAACAATAGTAACCATTTCTTTTCGACATAAAGGAAACAACTTTTCACTCTAAAAGCAGACGTATCCACCAATAACGAATTTAAACAAAGCATGAGCACACATTTTAAGCAAAAATCAAAACTTTATCCATAATAATCAAAGAAAAAAGTCAAAGACGAAATAGTCAATATTAACTATTCTTTTCAACATAAAGGAAACAACTTTACATGCTAAAAACAAATATACCCACCAACAATGAATTTAAACAAAGCATGAGTGCATATTTTAAGTAAAGATCAAAACTTTATCCATAATAATCAAAGAATAAAGACAAAAGGCAAAACAATCAATATTAGCTATTCTTTTCAACATAAAGGAAACAACTTCACATGCTAAAAATAAACATATCTGTCAACAATGAATTTAAACAAAGCATAAGTACGTCTTTTAGGCAATGATCGAAACTTTATCTATAATAATCAAAGAATAAAGCCAAAGAAACAAGTTCAACTATTGCTAGCTCATTTTTATATTATGAACATGAAAATAGCCATAATATCGATACCACAATGTCCTATGTCCTTCAAGGCCGTCTACAACAAACAATCCCAGCAAATAAAATTACAACTACGAACTACGAAGAAGAAGGAGATGAGGAAGAAAACGATAATAAAACTAAAAGGGGAAAGGTGTGTTTACTTTTTTTGGGGCAGCAAAATAGGACTTCAAGCGTTCTTCGGAGTCTTGATCACCATCGGAAAGCAATCTTCGAGAACCTCGATTAGACTACCGCTTGAAAATTTTTACTAAAGAAAAGAAATTTAACTATTTGCTCAAAATATTTTTTCATCCTTTGAGACTTCTTGACTTTTTGTCCCTTTTTCTACCAAAATGATGGTAGTATTTATAGGAAAAGATGGTGATTCAATTCTTTTCATCCACCAATGTGGGAGAAAGAATTCAGGGGTATTTTTGAGAATTTAAAATTGAGAAAAAGGTTTGTTGGAAGATAAAGTGAGGTAGAATTATACAATCTAGTACAAATTTTGAATTTCAAAAATGGAAAAAGGACAAGGTTGGGGGGGGGGGGGGGGGGTTTGTACAATCTAGTACAAATTTGAAATTTAAAATTTGAATTTCAAAAATGGAAAAAGAATAAGGTTGAGGAGAAATTGTACAATCTAGTACAAATTTTGAATTTCAAAATGAAAAATGGATGAGGTTGAGGGGGAATTGTACAATCTAGTACAAATTCTGAATTTCAAAATAGAAAAAGGACAAGGTTGAGGTGGAATTGTACCATTTAGTACAAATTTTGAATTTCAAAATTTGAATTTTTAGGTTTTGAATTTTCGATTTAGGTTGACTGGTTGCGGATTGTACGTGGATCCGGGGTCACAGATGTGGGTCGGATTTCAATTTTGTTGGGGATCGGGTTGTTGGGCAAAATTTAAGATTTGGTGTTGTTTTAAAAATAATCCCAATCAATTTAGGATTTAGTTAATTCATAAAATATTTGACCAAATTAAAAATCAATTGGCCAATTACATCGTAATTATGGTCAATTTAATTTCAATTATGGCCAAATTTAATAAATTGACTAAATTAAATTGAAATTCGATATGAATTAATACCTCGTTTAATTCTGAGCTTCTTGATTTAATAAAATCAAATAAATTTTTCTCCAAATAAATTATTTTGAGAATAAATTATGTTTAAATTAATACTTTACCCGTTTGGATTAATTTTCAAGTTTAATCTTAGTAAAAGTCTAATTTTGATAAAAATGTTCATTTAAGTAACAAAATTTTTACAATCTCGTATAACCGTCACTTAAATGACAAAATTAACCCAAATAAATATTTAGAGCGCATTTATTTGGATGAAATAAATATTTTAATTTTATTAAAAATTGAAAAAATTCAAGATTAAATTGTCGTGGAGGTCAAAAATTAGGTGTCAACAGTCTACATTAGTTTTAAGATGTTATCTGGTACATTAGTGATACTTTTTACTAGTTAAAATAAATGTGATACATTTTAAACTCCTTAATTAATTTTGAAAAAAAGAATTATAATTGTGATTCAGATAATTGTAAACGTTATATGATACATGTTAAACATTTATGAAGGTTATGAGGTTCAAATTAATAGTGACTGAATTTTTTTAATACATTTTGATATAACTGATATATTAGTGATACATTTTTCTAGAATACATAAATGAAATATATGTATGTGAAAAGTTTAAATTCTTAAACTAATTATGAAAATAAAGTTATAATTGTGATCCACATTACTAATAACAAATCTTCAATATATAAATCAACTTTATAAGTGTTTCAATAACTTGTGTATTCAATATGCTACACAAATATTCACATTATCTAAAATGTATCAAACATATGTATCAAACATGTAAGACAATGTCAAACACAATATCCAAAATATGGTCAAAAATGAAGGAAACGCCTCATTTCGTAATAAAAAATGTCATGGCAATAGCTACTAGACAACTTAAAACTTAAAACAACCAAAGATAGTCTCGACATCTATAAAAAAAACTTAAAACTAAAAAGTAGTAGACTTGAGATATCCAAAAAATCTAACCACATAACAAACGGCTACATCTAATTGTTAAACAAATAACTACTAGACTACTATGGCTCGACATCTATCATTTTCGTATCCTTTGATGGAATGAAGGTGCGTTTAGGCCTAGGTGGATCCTGATTGTCACTAAAATATCCATTAGATGCCTTGTTCATCCCATAATCCTACAACAGTGATGCGTATCTGGTACGATGCAACCCTGAATTAAAATATAAAGAATGTATTTGAAGCCTATCACTTAACAATTCAGCTTATGCCGCAACAAATATTCCACAATCCCTACAACATATTAATAGATTAGTTTAGGAGTTTAAGTGGTCGGTTATGCAAAAATCATATATTTAAAAGGAAAAATGATACATACAGTATGCCACTTGATTGTCGCACAATATCATCAACAAATTAAATATCAAATATATCCTGGTGTGTCTTTTCCTTGTATGCTTCCAGTAGTGACCAGTCCGTGCGTTCTTTCTTCTAAAAAAATCAGATATTTACAAGTAAGTTAACAATATTTCAGCAAACTTTTCAAAATATTGAGAATAACACAAATTAAACAATGATTCATATATTCATATGTAAATGTATCACCCTTTTATAAATGTATCTAAAAATTAAATAATTAAAAAAATATATAGAACATATGTATCACTAATAATCTGATCATAAATGTGTTACTCTTACACTGTCAGCAAAATGTATCACCAATAATCTAACAACAAATGTATCACTCATACAGTGTCAACAAAAATGTATCACCCGTATACTGCTAATAATGTGTCATTCATATGAATCACCATTATTCTATGAAAAATGTATTAAAAATTAATAATTTTATGTATGTATCAAACTCTTCGTAAAAAAAATATGTATCACCGATGAATTTCATACCTGATTCAGTGGAGAATTAGGGATTTGCTCTAATTTGTCCTTATCTTCACTTGTATGTTCGATTCTTAATTTATTGCAGCAAGATCTTAACCCTAACAATGAAGAACTTGTTGTCTTCCTCTGAACTCTCTACCACTGCAGTCATTGTTGTGGAATATAAGTCAGCGGCAGTGTTTTGCCAGCCAACTATTTCGACTGATATAGCAGTAGTAAATTTTTTCCGCAATTCCCATTATTTTTTTATTTTATATATAATGTAAAGATTGTGGCATATTTTTTAGGGTAACAAGGAAGTTGACTCAACTGATGATAGTTTAGGAGAAATTTTAGGGGAGGAACTTTTTGAAAAGAAAAACATGGGTGGCATGCATTAATATTGGAGTAAAACATGGATGAGGGGTTTTTTCTTTTATGTATCAAGAGTAAAAAGTTATATTCGAGATTTTGAATAATTTTTTAAAGCGAAAAATTCACAAATAGCATACTTACGACAATAATTATTAGTTTCCTAGCAACACTTTAATAATTACTTAGGATAGCAACTTGTATGTTGTATTTTAAGAAACTGTTGCTATAAAAATACATATACAAATCATTTTACTGCCTTATTTAACTAAATTAGTTGAGGTAAATATGGTATAATTACCCATGAATTAAATGTGTAGATTGCTTTTCCATTAAAACCTCTTAAATCACATGATTTCCGTTATATGTTAACAATATTAAGCAAAATTCAAATTTCAGTTTTTTCATTAATGTGTTCATCCAAAAAATAAATAAAAAACAACTAATTTTTTTTCTGTTCAAAATTGTTCGAATTCAACCATTAATTTGAAATTCAACCATTATTATTTTTGAATCAAATTTGACTGAAATTTCTTCGAATTCAACATAAGTTACAAAGCGAAGCATTAATGTTGTTGAATCAAATTCAATTGTAGCTTCTTCAATTCAATTTGTTCGAATTCAACAATCAATTGGGAATTCAATCATTATTGTTGTTGAAGGTACTTAATCATTGTTATTTTTGGTTCAAAATTTTTTTGTCAACCATTACTGATGCTCCATTTAATTTTTTGTTATCGTCGTTAATTTGTTTGTGAAAATTTTGTAAACGAATTTCAAGTTAAAAGCAATGCAATAGTAAATTGAACAGATAGAACAAAAAAGTGATAAAAATTAGTTTTTTATGCTGCTTAAATTCTATTTTTTGGAGGTTTGATTCCAGGAATTTAAGACTATTTATGTATTTCTGATAATTTTGATTATGTTTATTTTGGTTGTGTTTGATTATGGAGGTTGTAACTTTGTTTGTATTTAATGTTGAACAGATAATTTGTTATTGTGTTTTCTGTTGAAAATTTTGATTGTGCTTGCAATTTATGTTTAACAAATTTGTTGCAATTGTATTTTTTGTCGGAGTTCTTGGCTATGTAAGTATATGTTGTTTATGTTTATAACTGTAGAAGTTTGTTAGTATTTTTATTTTGTAATTTTATATTGTAACTATTGATGTCTTACCGATATGTTTTTTGTGCCATTTAGTTGAAATACGTTAGCAATTGAGAGCATCTCAGTTCTCGTGAAGCACTCCGGTAGGTGGACGTATGAAAAAAACTTTGAAGAGTATATTACTAATGCAATATTGATTAGCACGAAAGCATCATACAATGAACTACACAATCTTTTAGCATCTCACATTAATGTGCATTTGAGCAGCAAACATATTCAAATTGAATATCAAATCACTAGAAATGCTGGGCAAATACAAATACATAATGATATGGGTTTAAAGGTGTTTATTATGCAAAAGAAAGAGATACAAGACATGAATTGTCTTCCTTTATATGTAAGCATTTTGGAGAAAGATACTATGAGCACCTTTGGAAGTTCATCTGTATGTGTTGTTGACAGAAGAGACGTCCAAAACAATTTGCATCAAGTGTTAAAATTGGGTAGGGATAGGTTTGGAAAGAAGAACATCAACTCATGCAATGGTTGTGGGTCTAAGGATCACAATAGACGTTCGTTTAGGAAATATCGTAAATGATACATTTGTTCTTCCGTATTCTTTCTTTATAATTTCTTTTGCGCTTTTCATAATAATGAACTCATTTGTGTATTTTAAGACCTTTATCGACCATTTGCTATAATGTGTTATAAATAAAAATTAGTAATACAATTATGTATTACTAAATTTGATAAAAAAAATACATATGCTTTTTATTTGAAAAATACTATGTTTTAGGGTATATGTATTTGATGACTGAGATGATTTTCAAATATGATCACTTATACGTATTTGTAATATGAAAGTAATTTAAAGTATTTGAAAGTAAATGAACAAAGTTAAATCTGAATGCTGCATATGTATATATTGCAAAATCTGAACACTGCATATTTATTTTTAAGCCAAATCTCACTGTAACAAATAAAACATGAACACTAGAATAAAACACAGAGTACAAAATTATTGAAAACATATTAAACATAAAAGACTAAAATGAATTACTTTTATTCACTTCAAAATTAGTAAGTTTGATTCACTTCATATGTATTTTGAAAGTAAATGAACAAATATTAAAATACATATGATGTTAACTGCATATGTATATTTAAGTTAAATCTGAATACTGTATATGTATATATTGCAAAATCTGAACACTGCATATGTATTTTGAAGCTAAATCACACTATAACAAATACAACTGAACACTGAAATAAAACACAGACTACAAAATTATTGAAAACATATTTAACATAAAAGACTAAAATGAATTACTTTCATTCAGTTCAAAATTAGTAACTTTGATTCACTTCATATATATCTGAAAGAAAATGAACCACGAGTAAAATAAATATGATATTAACTGCATATATATTTTAAATTTAAATATGAATACTGCATATATAAATATATTGCAAAATCTGAACACTGCATATATATTTTGAAGCTAAATCTTACTGTAACAAATAAAACTGAACAGTGGAATAAAATACAGACTACAAAATTATTGAAAACATATTCAACATAAAAGATTAGAGTGAATTACTTTCATTCACTTCAAAATAAGTAACATTGATTCACTTCAAAACATAAAATAAGTTTCTACAATTAATACTAACATCTAGTTAAATCTTGTCAATTACACAATGTAATAAAATCATCAGCCATCAGACTTCTAATACTTCTGCGACACTAGTTATCTTGCTTTCCCTAACAGGCCTTAATGGCACTACGTCGTCACTTTGAGCTTTTGCTTCTTTTTTTCTCATGCCGTAATTCTACAATAATGAAACATATCTTGTATGAAGTACGTTGGCATTGAAATCAACCGAAGGAACATCTTGATCATAAGAAACGCACTCTGCGTATGTAACCATATACAAACCGCAGTATCTACAAAAAAAACATTGAATAATAATTATATTTCGTATAAACTTACAAATTTGGTATATGTATATTAAAATACTTACAAGCTTCCACTTGGTTGTTGAGGCAAATCCTTTACAAATAACACATCAATATTTCACATCAATATGACCTGTAAACTTTTCTTAATATCATTATCACTGTAGCAGCACATATGTGGTGCAAATCTTGAAAGTTTTCTTACAATGATTATTTCATCACGCATATGTATACAATATACAAAGTAAAACTATTGGAAGAATGTACAAAGTAAAACACTTATTAAACTATAAAAAACAACATAACACAATCAACACATCAAAAAATACATATAAATATGCATATGTATACTGAACAAAACAAAAATACAAAACCATCACTAAAGCAAAATATATATGAAATTTGATATTTATGTATAAAAATACAAATGCTTTCCTATACGTTAAAATGTATATTGAACCTAACAAAAATACAAATGAAAGTGCATATGTATCTATAAAACCCAAACTACTTACATATACCTTAAATGTATATTTAGTCAGTCATTTGTATATACGGCAAACCTGCATAAACTGTATTGAAAAATTATTTAAAAATGTATTTGTATTTCAACAGATACAAATACGCCCATAACCACAAATGTATTTGTATATTTTAATATTTCAATATACTGAAAATACATATCAATTATAATAAAATTACATATAGCCAAATACCTCTTCATGGGTAGTTCATATATAAATGTATTTTTTCATACATGCAACTTAGAAAATTTATTTAACATACAACTACAACTAAACATAGCAGCTTTACAAAAAATTAAAAATAAAAACATGTTAACCCAAAATATATATTTAACTGATCATCTTCACAAATCAGCTTTACTGAAATCCCTAAATACCTATCAGCTGATTAGTAAATACATATTAGCTTCACAAAAAAATATATATTACCCCAAATTGATAACAACTTTATAGAAATCCCTAAATACAAAACAGTAAATAAAAATACATATACAACAAAAAATACCTCTTCTTCCACGTCTTCTTCAACAACAAATCAATCCAAAATCATCTACAATATCCATTCAACTCCGATTATCCTCCACTAATCGCAACAAAATAAAAACCAGTTCCAATTCTCATCCAAAATTTAATTTTTTCAACTATATCAACTCATAAAACATCAAATTTCACTGTAAAACAAACGAAAAAAATCTATCAACAAAAAATCAACCCAAAATCATCTACAATATCCATTCAACTCTGATTATCCTCCATTAATCGCAAGAAAACAAAATCCAATTCGAATTCTCATCCAAAATATCACTTTTTCAACTATATCAACTCATAAAACTTCAAATTTCACTGAAAAACAAATAAAAAAAATTCAACAAATCCGATCACCTTGATTCGCCGTTAACAACTACAAAAATTAAAACCATAAAGACGAATTAGAGAAATTGTTTACAGTACAAAATTCAAAAAAAATTTGAGAAATCGATAACATGCAATAACTGAATTAATTAGTTACCTGAAATTGTAGAACAATTTACTTATCAGATCGTGTAAAAGACGTTAAGAAGGAAAAACTTTTGAAAGAGAAAATCTGAGAAAAAACGTGAAAAATGGTAAAGTAAAAAGCAATTAAATGAAAGAGAAACATTTTAAGCGTGAAAAATGGAACCTAAAACACGGTAACTTCTGAGAGGCGGTAAGTGTGGTCCCCCACTTAAAATAATGTTAGGTTTGCTACACAACGTAATTTAATTAAAGTGTTGCTATTTTTTTATACTTTAAGTGTTAAGTATGTTACTCCCTGTAGTTTTTCCATTTTTAAAAGATAATGGATTTTGGATAATAAGTTCTCTTTTGTTTGTGATTTTGTGTAATTTATCCTTTATAAAACCCAATATATTTCAAGATGACTAGGAGTATTATTTTTTATTTACATTTCAATAGCTACTTATGGATTTTAGAAAATTCACTGATTCATTTTCAAAAAATTTCAATTTTGATATTATTTTCTCAAAATCGTCATTGCTAAAACTATATAAAAATGAGATAAGTTAATTAATGAAGTTTTTAAAATATCAAAGTTTATTCAGATAAAAGGATGATAATTTCAAATTAATAACTTAATCAGAGTTGAGAAAGTGCTAATTTTTTTTTTTTTTATAAAAGCACTTTTTAATTGCTGTGTAAATGGCCAGCGAGAATGGAGAGGTTTTGTAGAGAAGAAGGAAAAGAAATTTGAAGCTAAAAAGGATTGGTTGTAGAGGAAACTCGTGAAGTGGAATGATTGGTGGAAAGGAAAAAGAAAGTCAAAAAGTAAGAGAGAGGAAAAATAAAGAAGAAAAATATGTAAAAAAATAAAAATAAAAATGAAAAACATGTACTTTTAAATTAAGTTAGACGTGTCAAATTTTAATTGGTGCGTGTTTAGCACTTACTTTTTGAAACTAAGATTCGTCCAAAAATGATGTAGTAGTAGCGGTTCAAAATTATTTTGGGAGGTATTAGGACACCCGCAAAGTTTAAGTGTCTTTTTAAAAATTCGGGACAGCTTTAATAGTGTATTTATGTCTTTTCCCTATATTTTTCTTTTTTCCCCTTACATCATTACTTTAAAGATTTATTTTTATTACTAGGCCATCTAAAAGATATTAATAGGTAGTTTCTTTTTAATATATTGAATTTAATTTATAATTTTCAAAATAAAATAAATTATTTGCTACGACAAATAAAAATAACTTGATAGTGTAAAATTTTCTTACACAGACAATGCATATAATTGTAAAAAGTTATTTACCTTGTTTCAAGTTATCAACCCTAAATTTTCTATAAAAATTTGTTAATGGGCAGTTTGTATATTTATGATGTATATATAGTACCCCTTCGATATTAATATTAGATGAGATTTTACAAAAACTTTATATATGTTAAATAATTAAAACAAAATATTAAACTTAATTGTAAAACGCTAACAGAGAGGAAATGATGATAACAATAGTACTTTTCTTATTACTCATTTTCTTCTTATGTACAATGGAATTGGAAGACTATATATATAGAAAATTTCAAACTTCTTCACTAAGTTAATGGAAAAGCTTACTTAACAAGAATGCTTTTGTGAATCTTGTTTTACAAGAATGCCTTGGTGCATTCACATGGGCATCCATAACATATTATCTCTTTAATATCTAACACTTCCCCTTGGATGTCCATGTAGAGGATGATCTAGTAAATACGCATTTGAATGCTGCCTCATTAAAAACCTTACCAGGAAAAATCCAGTGAAAAAAAAAAACCTTGATTAAGGGAAAAAGAGTACAACGCGTATTCTTACTCCCCCTGATGAAGACATCGATTCAATCGGTTCAGTCTTCGCATTCCAATCTTATGTACCATCTTCTAAAAAGTTAAAGTTGGTAAAGACTTGGTGAACAAATCTGCTGGATTGTCATTTGAACGTATTTGTTGTACATCAATATCGCCATTCTTCTGCAAATCATGCGTGAAGAATAATTTTGGCGAGATGTACTTTGTTCTATCTCTCTTTATAAAATCTCCTTTTAATTAAGCTATGCATGCTGCATTGTCTTCAAATATGACCATAGGTACCTTGATATCGAGCTTCAGGCCACATCTCTCTTTGATGGAATATATAAGTGATCTCAGCTATATGCATTCTCTACTTGCCTCATGTATAGCAATTATCTCAGCATTATTAGAAGGAGTAGCAACGATGGACTGCTTTGTCGATCGCCATGATATTGCAATACCTCCGCATGTAAACACATAGCCTATTTGAGATCATTCTTTATGTGGGTCACATAAATAACCTGCATCTGCATGACCAACAAGATCTGGACTAGCTTTGTTAGTATAAAACAGACCCATATCAATAGGCCCCTTTAGATATCGCAATATATGTTTACCTTTGTTTCAGTATCTATAAGAAAGAAAACTGTACCTGGATAGTAAATTAACAGAATGGGCTATATGAAACCTTGTGCTATTAGCAAAATACATAAGTGTACCAATAGCATTGAGCTATGGTACTTCAGGACCAAAAATCTCTTCACCCTCTTCTAGAGGTCGGAATGAATCTTTACTCACTTCAAGTGATCGAATAATTGTTAGATTATTTAATGAATGTGCTTTGTCCGAGTAAAATTATTTCAAGACATTCTCAGTACCGGCAGATTGATGGATGAACATCCCGTCTGCTAAATATTCAATCTGCATACCAAGACAAAACTTTGTCTTTCCAAGATCTTTCATTTCAAATTCTTTCTTTAGATATTTAATTGCCTTCTGGATCTCTTCTGGAGTTCCAATGAGATTTATGTCATCCACATAAGCAGCGAGTATAATAAACTCTAATGCCATTTTCTTAATGAAAATCTAAGGATAAATGACATTATTTATGTATCCTTCATTTATCAAGTACTCACTAAGGCGATTATACCGTATACACCCTGATTGTTTTAGATCGTATAATGATTTTTGTAATATGAAAATAATTTTTGAGATTTTGAACTATATGCTTCAAGCATCTTTAATCCTTATGGGATTCTCATATAAATTTTATTATCAAGTGAACCATTCAATATTAAATACATGACATCTTCTAGTGTCAAGACTTCAAGCCAAATAAACCTTATGCTTACTCATATTCCACTTGATAATTATTTCTACTTCAACATGCTTAAATAAATATAGAATTCAGATCCTCATAATATTTGTGTGATATTGTACTAAAGATATCGTCGACGATATATCATTTGCATCGGTTCACATTACGGCATAACTTATTGAGATCTCATCACATTATTATTTTCAGGTACCTGAACCTCTTCTAGAGGTTTCACGAAGCGTTATGTCGTCGCTCTTCAAGAGCATATTGCCTCTTTATTATGATCATTTACTTCATTTTCGTTTCAAAAATTATTTTATTTAGAACCAATTGAACTACCATGCTTCATGCATGCTACAGATCCTGTCCTTCAGGGACACATAGTAGGAGCATCTGCAGTTAAATATAAAATCAATTTTGGGTCAGCAAATGCTTTTGGCATTTGACTAGAATTATATTTTAAATGAGGATCGTACTAACGATAATACATAACATATTTCTTAGCTGCTTATTATCTCCCCCTTATGTTAAGAAAACTAACATATACTCCAATCTATTTTGGATAATCCATCTTTATGAATTATGGTATATCTATTAATTACATACCGCACATCAGAAAGCTATAAGATGAAAAATATATGGTTCCTGACCCCGAACCAATTGAGAAGGATGAATTGATCATAATTTATTGGTCTAATGCATACAAGTGCTATTGTATACAATATATATTTCAGACCAATACTTTTTATCTTTGTCCTCATAAGCAATGGTTTAGCTATTAATATGAGGCATTCAATGCTAAACCAACTAGAATATACCCAACATTATCAAGATCAAGTATTTTGACTATATTATCTGAAAATCATGCTCTTAGCTCAATTTAATTGAGAAGACAACTTTATGAATGTCAAACTACAGGTTGACAGTAAACGTACATGTGACCATCTTATGGATGCATCATATCAAATGACGGGTGAATGGGCCCTTATTCACCTTTTACGTTTTTTAGAATTTAGGGAATTCATTCCCAACATTAGCTAGTTCAATTAACTCATCATGAGAACAAGTAATAGTTCTTGAAGAATCTTCTTGTAATACCCCAAAAAATGCAAATCAATATTAGCGCCATATTTCAAGTTTATGCATAGTATATCATGGTTCTTTGGTAGTTTCATGATCAAGTTTGATGTCAATTAAGGTCTCAAATACGTCCTAGCTATTAGGCAAATCAAAACATTCCTTACCGATTGAATTCTTGAGAAGAATATTGATATAGTCAAATTCAAACAAATATGAATTTTTGAGCTCATGACCCACCAACAGATAGATAATTGAATTAGCTTTCCAACTATACCAATTTTGCCCAAATCCGATATCGAAGCAAAAACTTATAACCATTTTACTGCAGCATGTTAGCCTGGCAACTAGGTGACGACATGAGATGATGGCTTATCACATATCTGACGACTTATCAGCTAATGTCATCAGCCTTAGGAAGAAAGTCATAAATTCCAGCATCAAGTGATGACATGAGCTAACGGCTTGTCACATATGTGATGACATCAGCCCAATGTCGTCCGCCGTAGAATTCAGTATTTTCCAAACGGTTTTGGAGGGGTATTTTGGTATTTTTCCTTCACCCCAAAGCTCCATAAACACTGAATTCAGCCTCCATTTCACAAAAATACATTTTTTCTCTCAAATTCACTCAAGAATAAGAAGAGGGGTTTCCAATTCAAGATCCAAATCTCAAGGATTCATCCATCAATCTTCCCAAATCAAGTATCAAGGTATGTCATGTGTTGATTCATGGGTCTCTTTCACCCATGAAACTCAAGAATCTCTTTTCAAAATCCAAGATTTGTGTATTGATGGATGTTCATGATTTAAATTAAATTGAAATTCATGTTCATATTGTTGTGGGGTTTTGATTCATGTTTTAAATTACATATTCCAATGATTGACCCTAGTATATGAAGATTTGCATAATAATCATGATAAACCCCCTTCAATTTACAAGTTGATCGATGTATCCATGATTATTAGATATTTTGATGATGGTATAACCAAAGCATGCTCCCCATGTGTTTGACTAAATGCCTATGTGAAGAAAAAGTGTCATACTAGTATAATAATATGAAATCTCCATTTATGTACAAGTTTATGCACGTCAAGTGGTTGATGAAATGTCTTAGTCAATGAAGTATGGATATATGTGTATCCATTGTGGTGCTTTAGAACTTGTACTTCATGAGATCTCCAAATTATTGTATTACGGATTGTGATGTTGGTCATGTAATCAAGAAAGTCATGCTTTGTCAGTTTCTTCCCATCGAGTCCTGGGGGTACTTGTACCTAAAAAATACAGTTGTGTTCCTAGAGTTAGTGTCATGTTTTCATGATATTCTCAGTCATGCCTGATCCATAGAACTCAGTCAGTTATGTGACTCAGGAAAGCTCAGTAATACAGTAATCTTAGTACTATTTCGTCAGTTAATGGAAACTCAGTTAATTCAGTCCAATTCAGTAATCTATGTTTAGTGTCTATTTAGATGGAAGTAGGAATTAACACCGAGTAAACCCAAGGATGGGAACACGCACTGTCAGATGAGGGTGTGATTCTTAGAAATCATCCTTGCGTTTCAGAACTATGTAGCCAGCATAAGTTGAGATATCAACACTGTCAGATGAGGGTTGTTGAGGTGGATAAAAACTCTAGATGAGGGTCCCGCCATTTTTTTTGGGGACACTGTCAGATGAGGGTCACCCACAACTTATTCTTACCAGTGGCGTGGTATTGACACCCTTCCAATTGGGCTTACAGAGTGGACCCCAATACAGCTATATTGCGTTATATGGGGTATGTCGGTTAGATGACTACTTCCAACAGTTTTAGTTACAGATCAGGACTATCAGATACAGTCATTCAGTCTCAGTAATAGAACTCATATAGTTTATAGATTTTAGGACTGTCAGATGAAGTCACCTCAGAACATAATAGAACTCAGCTAGTTTCATAAGAAACTAGACTGTCGGATTCAGTCACTCAGTATTATTTATTTTAGTTATACGATTATTAGTACTCAGATTCTGTAATCATGTTACATGAACTCAGTTACAGTTATTATGTATTCACTTATGTATTCTCATGTTCATGTTATTTAGTCAGTTAGTATAGTTCATGCATATGAACCCTTTGCATTCAGCCTACCTCACATGCATACCAGTACATTTAATAGTACTGACGTATTTGCGCTATGATGTTTTATACCATAGGTTCAGAAGCACGAGCTCCAGAGCATTTATAGAATTCAGTACTCAGCAGTCAGAGTCAGCAGTAAGTCCTCTTCCTTTGAGGACATGAGAATTATCTTATAATTTTAGTACTTAGTTTATTTTAGTAGTTGAAGTTAGTTGGGGACATGTCCTATCAACTCCTTATTCAGACAGTTAGAGGCTTTTCAGACTATCATGTTCAGTCAGTTTATTAGTTTGTTTTGGGTATTTCATACCCTACACAGATGTTATATTGTATTAGATATTGTGTCTTATTTTTGAACCTTACGGACTTACAAGCTTTATTTCCGTATTTACATAGTATATTATGCAGTGTTCAGGTACAGATATCAGTCATGGGTTAGATTGTGGTCCTTTGGGGTCATGAGCACCGTATAGCATTTCAGTTACCAGATTCGAGGTGTTACAAACTTGGTATCAGATCCTAAGGTTCAATAGTGTCTTAGGAAGTCTGAAATCCACATATAGTAGAGTCTTGTGCATGGGTGTGTTGTGCGCCACATTTACGTGCAGGAGGCTATAAGATGTTTTAGGAATAGTTTTCTTTCTTTCAGTATTTATGTCATGCCAGTGAGCATAATCTCAAGCTAATCTCTCAGTCTAATCCATTTCTCCTTTTTTTTACAGAGCATGCCTCCTAAAAGAATAAATGGGAATCAGCCAACCCCTCAGACCAAAGATCCTTTGGGTGAATATGTTTCTCATGCAGAGTTCTAAGCTGCATTCACTACTCTTGCTCAGTCAGTTTTTGCTTAGAATGAATGACCAACTGTTGTTTCGGCCAACCCTGTGGCTATTCAGCTGCATCCAAGATTCGGGACTTCACTCGAATGAATCCTTCATCCTTCTCGGGTTTAAATCAGTCGAGAACCCTCAGGAATTCATCGATCAGGTTCAGAAGGTTACAGACATCATAGGGGTTACTCCTAGTGAGAGTGTTGAGCTAGCTGCATAGCATTTACAAGATGTTTCCCACACTTGGCACAAGTAGTGGAAGTTAGAAAAGTCAATTGATGCGGGACCTATTGAGTGAAAGGAGTTTGTCACCGTATTCTTAGAGAGGTGCTTTCCCCTAAAGCTGAGAGAAGCTAAGGTATTAGAATTCATCAACCTCAGGCAGGGAAACATGATGGTGAAAGAGTATTCTCTTAAGTTTACTCAATTAGCTAGATATGCCCTTCATGTGGTTGCAGACAACAGGGCCAAAATGAGTAAGTTTGTTTCTGGGGTGAATGATAGTGTGGTTAATGTGGTTAATGAGTGTAGATCTACGATGTTGAATAGTAACATAACTTTAGCTAGGCTTATGAATCATGCTCAGAAGATAGAGGAGCAAAAGATTAAGATGAGATTGAAGCAGAATAAGAGAGCAAGGACAGGTAGTTTCAACTTTTCTCAGCCCAAATTAGAAGGAGGAAACCGTTCTCAATTTTGTCCTAAGTTATTAGTTCCAGCTTCTTTTTTGGCTAGTGCTCCAGCTCCTAAGTTCAGGGATGGTAATAGAGATAGGGCATCAGGCTTTAAGTCTCAGGGCAGTGTCAGCAATACCTGAACTAATCCTCTTTGTCAGACTTCTGGTAAGACCCACAAGGGTGTTTGTAGAGATGGAAATGATGTCTATTTTGGATGTGGCAAGACAGGCCACAGAGTCAGAGATTATCCCTAGTCAGGTTATCAGGGTTATCAAAACCGTTCCTCAGCTCATTCCGATCGCCCAAATCAGCAGGGTGCTACTTCAAGTGTTACTAGTGGGCAACGCCCAAACTAATTTTATGCTCTATAGTACTGACCAGATCAGGAAAATTCTCCTGATGTGGTTATTGGTATGTTACAGATTTTTCACTTGCATGTTTACGCTTTACCAGATCCAGGTGCTTACTTGTCTTTTGTTACTCCTAATATAGCAGGCGATTTTAGAATCAGTACCAAAATTCTAGCAGAGCCCTTTTCAGTCTCTACCCAGTGGGTAAAACCATCTTAGTCCGTCGGGTATACAAGAACTGTCTGGTTTTGATATTTCAGAAAGTCACTTCAACAGACTTAGTCGAATTAGAGATGACTGATTTTGATGTCATTCTCAGCATTGATTGGCTTCACTCCTGCTATGACACAGTCGACTACAAAAATATAATAGTCCAGTTCTAATTTCTGAATGAACCTGCCCTAGAGTGGAGGGGTAGTACTTCAACGTTCAGAGGTCAGCTTGTTTCCTACCTTCGGGCAAGGAAAATAATGTCTAAAGGATGTGTCTATCATCTTTTTTGAGTTAAGAACACTAGTTCCAAAACTCCCAATCTTGATTCAGTCCTAGTCATGAATGAATATTCAGATGTCTTTCCTGAATATCTTCCTGTAATTCTTCCCAAAAGGGAAATAGACTTCGGCATTAATCTTCTTCCAGATATTTAGCCTATATCTATTCTGCCATATAGAATGGCACCAGTAGAAATCAGATAATTAAAATATCAGTTGAAGGATCTCTTAGATAAGGGGTTCATTAGGCCTAGCATGTCTTCGTAGGGCGCACCAGTCTTATTCGTGCACAAGAAAGATGGTTCTCCTAAAAGGTGCATTGATTACCGTCATCTCAATAAAGTCATGGTCAAGCACAAGTATCCACTTCCCCGTATTGAAGACTTGTTTGACCAACTTTAGGGTGCCAGCTATTTCTCTAAGATAGACCTCAGATCTGGCTATCATCAGCTCAGAGTCAGGGAATGTGACACTCCAAAAATAGCTTTCCGAACTTGGTATGCTCACTTTGAATTCCTAGTCATGTCCTTTGGTCTTACTAATGCCCCAACAACTTTCATTGACTTGATAAACTGGGTGTTCAAGAAGTACTTGGATATGTTCTTCATAGTCTTCATAGATGATATTCTAGTCTATTCCCACAGTGAGCGTGATCATGCAGACCATCTCAAAATTGTACTTCAGACTCTCTGAGTTTACCAGCTATTCAGAAAATTCTGTAAGTGAGAGTTTTGGCTAAGGTCAGCAGCATTCCTTGGTCATATTATTTCTGGTGATAGCATTAGGGTTGATCCTCAAAAGAACAAAATGGTAAAAAACTAGCCTCGCCCTGTATCTCCATCAGATATTAAGAGTTTCTTGGGTTTGGCTGGCTATTACAGACGATTTGTTGAGTGATTTTCTTCTATTGCATCCTCTATGTCCAGATTGACTTAGAAGAAGGTCAAGTTTCAGTGGTCAGATCCTTACGAAAGGAGTTTTCAGGAGCTGAAGACTCGACTTACCTTAGCTCCAGTCCTAACTCTTCTAGATGGTTAGATAGGTTCGTAGTATATTGTGATACATCTATAGTAGGTTTGGGTTGTGTCCTCATGTAGCATGGTAAGGTCATAGCTTATTCCTCCAGACAACTTAAATCCCATGAGAAGAATTATACGACTCATGATCTTGAGTTAGCAGCCGTAGTATTTGCCTTAAAGATTTGGAGGCATTATCTATACGGTGTTCATGTAGATGTGTTCATAGACCATAAGATCCTTCAGTATGTATTCTCTCAGAAATATCTTAACCTCTGCCAGAGAAGGTGGTTAGAGCTCTTGAAAGATTATGACATGAGTGTCCTTTATCATCTGGGCAAGGCCAACGTAGTTCTCGACGCTCTCATTAGACTGTCTATGGGTAGTGTTGCTCATGTTGAGGACTGTAAGAAGAAGCTAGCTTAGGAAGTTCATTAGCTTGCCAAACTAGGTGTTTTCTTCATCGATATAAAGGAGGGTGATGTATGGGTTCAGAGTAGTTCAGAATCATCTCTAGTTTCTGAGGTAAAATAAAAGCAAGATAAAGATCCTAGTCTAGTCAAGTTGAAAGAGTCAGTCAAAGATCAGAAGGTTGAGGTTTTCTCCCAAGGGGGAGATGGTGTTATGCATTGTCATGGTCATCTGTATGTTCCAGGTATAGATGATGTGAGGCAGCGAATTCTTGCAGAAGTGCATAGTGCACTTTACTCTATTCATCCAGGGGCCACAAAGATGTACCGTGACTTGTGAGAGATCTATTGGTAGAGTGGGATGAAAAGAGATGTTGCAGAGTTTGTGGCTAAGTGCTCTACAGGTTAGCAGGTTAAGATAGAGCATCAGAAGCCTAGTGGTCCCATACAAGAGTTCATTATTCCCACCCCGAAATGGGAAGAAGTGATTAAGTTTGGGTCATTATAAGCAGGATGACCAAATTAGCTCATTCTTTCTAGTTTATACCTCTTATTCAGCCGAGGAATATGCCAAACTCTATATTAGGGAGTTGGTTAGATTACACGGTATTCCGTTGTCCATTATTTTAGACAGAGGTACCCAATTTACCTCTCACTTCTGGAAAGCTTTCCAAAAGGGTCTTGGTACCTAAATTTATCTCAGTACAACCTTTCATCCCCTGACAAATGGTCAAGTAGAAAGGACCATTCAGACCTTGAAGGATATGCTAAGGGCGTGTGCAATTGATTTCAAGGGAAGTTGGGATGACTACTTGTCTTTGAGTGAGTTTGCATACAACAAAAATTATCATTCCAGTATTCATATAGCTCCATTGGAAGCTCTCTATGGTAGGAGATGTAGATCTCCAGTCGGTTGGTTTGAAGTTTGTGAGGCATCAGTCATAGGGCCTGATTTGGTATTCGATGCCTTAGAAAAAGTCTAGTTGATCAGAGAGAGACTTCAGGCTGCTCAGAGTCGACAGAAGTCTTATGCCGATGTACACAGAAAGGATCTCGAGTTCAAAATTAGTGACTTTATCTATCTAAAGATCTCTCCTATGAAGGGAGTGAAGAGATTCAGCAAGAAGGGAAAGCTTAGTCCCAGATATATCGTTCCCTTTAAAATTCTCAGTCGCTTCGGCAAAGTAGCTTATGAGCTCGCATTGCCTTCAGATCTAGCCTCAGTTCACCTAGTCTCCATGTATCTTTGCTCAAGAAGTGCATAGGTGACCCAGCAGATGTAGTCCCTATTCAGAGCATAGATGTTCAAATCAATCTCTCTTATAAAGAAATTCCAGTCAAAATCCTTGACTACAAGATTCGTAGACTAAGGAACAAAGAAGTCCCTCTAGTCAAAGTTCTTTGGTAGAATCAGTTCATTGAGGGAGCTACTTGGGAAGCAAAAGCAGACATGCAAACCAAGTATCCTCACCTCTTCTCCGCAAACTTAGACTCAGCTTAAGGTAATAATTTTCCTTAAGCTTATTCGGTTTTATGTTCAGATTTCCATTATAAACTTGGTACCAAGTACCATTACATATTCAGTCATGCATTCATGTGTCAGCTCAGTCATGTATTCATACATCAGATATGCATGTTCAATATGATAAAACCAGCTTATTAGTCATGTCAGTCATCAAATCATTCTTCAGTTATGCATCTCCAGTATGTACTTTTAGTTATCATTTCTCTCAGTATAATCAGTCTCATTCGAGGACGAATGTTCCCAAGAGAAAAATATTGTAATACCCCAAAAAATGCAAATCAATATTAGCGCCATATTTCAAGCTTATGCATAGTACATCATGGATCTTTGGTAGTTTAATGATCAAGTTTGATGTCAATTAAGGTATCTAATACGTCCTAGCTATTAGGCGAATCAAAACATTCCTTACCGATTGAATTCTTGGGGAGGATATTTGTATAGTCAACTTCAAATGAGAATATATCTTGTTATACTATGAATTTTTGAGCTCATGACCCACCAAAAGATAGATAATTGAATTAAATTTTCAACTATACCAATTTCTCCCAAATATAATATTGGAGCAAAAGGTTATACCCATTTTACTCCAGCATGTTAGCCTAGAAACTAAGTGACGACATGAGTTGACGGCTTATCATATATCTGACGACTTATCAGCTAATGTCGTCAGCCTTAGGTAGAAAGTCATAAATTCTAATATCAAGTGATGACATAAGCTGATGGCTTATCACATATGTGACGACATCATCCCAGTGTCGTCAGCCGTAGAATTCAGCATTTTCCAAATGGTTTTGGAGGGGTATTTTGGTATTTTTCCTTCACCCCAAAGCTCCATAAACACTAAATTCAGCCTCCATTTCACAAAAATACATTCTTTACTCTCAAATTCTCTCAAGAGCAAGAAGAGGGGTTTCCAATTCAAGATCCAAATCTCAAGGATTCTTCCGTCAATCTTCCCAAATCAAGTATCAAGGTATGTCATATGTTGATTCATGGGTCTCTTTCACCCATGAAGCCCAAGAATCTCTTTTTGAAATTCAATATTTGTGTATTGATAAATGTTCATGATTTAAATTGAATTGAAATTTATGTTCATGTTGTTGTGGGGTTTTGATTTATGTTTAAAATTACATATTCCAATGATTGACCCTAGTATATGAAGATTTGCATGATAATCATGATAAACCCCCTTAAATTTACAATTTGATTGATGTATCCATGATTATTAGATATTTTGATGATGGTATAACCAAAGCATGCTTCCCATGTGTTTGACTAAATGCCTATGTGAAGGAAAAGTGCCATACTAGTATAATAATATGAAATCTTCATTCATGTACAAGTTTATGCACGTCAAGTGTAAATGTTTTAGTCAATGAAGTATGGATATATGTGTAGCTATTGTGGTGCTTTAGAACTTGTAATTCATGAAATCTCCAAATTATTGTATTACGGATTGTGATGTTGGTCATGTATTCAAGAAAGTCATGCTTTGTCAGTTTCTTCCCATCGAGTCCTGGGGGTACTTATACCCAAAAAATATAGCTGTGTTCCTAGAGTTAGTGTCATGTTTTCACGATATCCTCAGTCATGCCATGATCCATAAAACTCAGTCAGTCATATGACTCAGGAAAGCACAGTAATACAGTAATCTCAGTACTATGTCGTCAGTTAATGGAAACTCAGTTAATTTAGTCCAGTTCAGTTCAATAATACATATTCAGTGTCTATTCAGATAGAAGTAGGAATTAGCACCGAGTGAACCCAAGGATGGGAACACGCACTGTCAGATGAGGGTGTGATTCTTAGAAATCATCCTTGTGTTCCAGAACTATGTAGCCAACATAGGTTGAGACATCTACACTGTCTAATGAGGGTTGTTGAGGTGGATAAACACTGCTAGCTGAGGGTCCCACCATTCTTTTTGGGGGATACTATCAGATGAGGGTCACCCATAGCTTGTTCTTACCACTGGTGCGATATTGACACCCTTCCAATTGGGGTTATATATTGGATCCCAACATAGCTATATTACGTTATATAGGGCATGTCGGGTTGATGACTACTTCCAAAAGTTTCAGTTACAGATCAGGACTGTCAGATACAGTCATTCAATTTCAGTAATAGAACTCAGATAGTTCTACAAAATTCAGGACTGTCAGATGTAGTCTCCTCAGAACAGAATGAAACTCAACTAGTTTCATCAGAAACTAGGCTGTCGGATACAGTCGCTCAGTATTAGTTATTTCAGTTATACGGTTATTAGTCCTCAGATTCAGTAATCATGTTATCAAGAACTCAGTTACAGTTATTATGTATTCACGCATGTATTCTCACGTTCATGTTATTCAGTCAGTTAGTATAGTTCATGCATGTGAACTCTTTGCATTCAGCCTACCTCACATGCATACCAGTACATTCAATCGTACTGACGCATTTGTGCTATGGTGTTTTATACCATAGGTTCAGTAGCACGAGTTCCAGAGCATCAGTAGCATTCCAGTACTCAGCAGTCAGAGTCAGCAGTGAGTCCTCTTCCTTTGAGGACATGAGCATTATCTTATCATTTCAGTACTTAGTTTATTTTAGTAGTTGGAGTTAGTTGGGGACATGTCCTATCAACTCCTTATTCAGATAGTTAGAGGCTTTTCAGACTATCATGTTCAGTCAGTTTATTAGTTTGTTTTGGGTATTTCATACCCCACACAGATGTTATATTTTATTAGATATTGTGTCTTAGTTTTGAAACTTACGGCCTTACAACCTTTATTTCTGCATTTACACAGTATATTATGCATTGTTCAGGTACAGATATCAGTCATGGGTTAGATTGTGGTCCTTCGGGGTCATGAGCATCGTGTAGCATTCCGGGTACCAGATTTGGGGCGTTACACTTCTAGTTCTTCATTATAGGTCTAAAACTCAATATGCTCATCTTCATGATGAAAAAATCATTCAGACAATAAATAGAATTATTTAAACTGGTAAACTCAAAATTTATCATGGCATGAGTTATTTACTAGAGTAAAAGGTCTACTATTTTGAGATTAGTTTGCAAGATTTTACTATTGTACAATCTTATTTCTTCAAGAGTAAATATCAAATTTACTGCTTTACAAGTAAATATCAGATTCACTACTTTTCAAGTAAATTTCAAGGTTCTATTATTTCAAGAGTAGATTTAAGATAAATTTCAGACTTACTACTTCGGGAGTAAATTTCAGAATTACTTCGGGAGTAAATTTTAGAATAATTCTTTTTACTCCTTCTAAATGTGGTTTTCACAATCAAGTGCACATTTTTGTACCTTACTAAATATTACATTCACATCAGGGAATGGATCTATAATTATAACATTTACCAAAAATTTTCATTCCTTGAGAATGAAAGATAATCAACAATTTATCAAAAGTTTTCATTCTTCGAGAATGAAATATTACAACGTGCCTTAAGTGTATCAAATGATGATACCTAAGGACTTCTTTCAATATTTTGCTACTTCAGGAGCAAATCGAGGGATACATATAGTTGTAGAGAATTTTCTCTATCATATCTTTAATTTTAAATTTACTACTTCAGGAGTATTCATATATTCTTCAAGATGAAAATATAAACAATGTAAACATTATAATATTACTAGCACATAACGTATTACACAAACTTTATCAATTTACAAGACTAGTGAGATACTATTAACAAAAATGTAAACTAATACAATTGGACAGAAAAGTAAAATAATCAAACTATTTCATAATTATCACCGACAGGGTGATTTGCATGTTCTTCGGGAACTACAAAGAAATCTGAAACTTCCAAGTCCATGGGCTCAATATTATCTTCAAAGAAGAAGTTTTCTTCAACATCGTTATCTTTTTTCTTAAGGGACGCCTGATAGAGTTTCACCAGATACTTTGACATACGATAGATACGCGACCAGTGCCCCTTTCCTCCACATTGATAACATTTATTTTTAGTGTTCGTCCTTGGCACTGCTTCAGGAGCTTCACCCTTATTTTTACACTGCTGGTGTTGAGGGTCATTGTTTATTGCAAGACGATCACCCTGATTAAAATATCTATCACTACCACGACCACGACTGGGGTCATAACTTCTTTCACGCCTGGTTGGTGAAATTTTACAGCATTCACTTCTGGGAATGGAGCAGTACCAGCAGGTTGACTTTCATGATTTCTCATTAAAATATCATTATGTTGTTCAGCAACAAGAAGATGAGAAATCAATTCAGAATATTTTTTAAATCCTATTTCTTGGTACTACTGTTGCATGAGCATACTCGAGGCGGAAAAAGTAGAGAATGTTTTCTCTAACATGTCATGATCTGTGATATCTTCCCCACATAAATTAAACTGTAATTTAATTCTAAACATCGCAGAATTATAAGCAGTTATATTTTTAAAATCTTGTAACCTTAGATGGGTCCATTTATAACAAGCTTGTTGAAGGACAACCATTTTCAGGTGGTCGTATCTTTCTTTTAAATTATTCCACAATATCAAGGGATCCTTAATCGTGAGGTATTCCATTTTCAAACCTTCGTCAAGATGATGACGAAGAAATATCATGGCCTTGGCCTTCTCTTGATTTGATGTCTTATTGTCATTTTTGATGGTGTCTACTAGACCCATCGTATTCAAATGTATTTCTTCATCCAGTGCCCAGGACATATAATTTTGCCCGATATATCTAGGGCAATAAATTTGTGTTTGGATATATTCGAAATTATTTAAGAAAAATAAATACTTACCTTTATTACCTGTATTTGCTTAGAATGGTAGAGACTCGTGTTGATAACGTGTTAAATAATTAATGCAAAATATTAAACTTAATTGTAAAACATTAACAGAGAGGAAGTGAAGACAACAATAGTACTTTTATTATTACTCATTTTCTTCTTATGCACAATGGAATTGGAAGGCTATATATATAGACAAATTTCAAACTTCTCTACTAAGCTAATGGAAAAGCTTACTTAACAAGAATGCTTTTGTGAATCTTGTTTTACAAGAATGCCTTGGTGCATTCACATGGGCACCCATAACATATTATCTCTTTAATATCTAACAATATATGATTTCTTTATAGGGAAAAGACAAGGAACAAATATTTTTTTCGATGAAATTTAACAAAACAAAGAAGCAAAAAATCGAAAGTCAATCATACTTCAACCTTGGATAGTTAGAGATGAACATTACCAAAAACATTCCAAAGAGTGAATCTAAATTTTCAAAATTACAAAGAACTTCATGATATTATAGTTATCCTTGAATTGGAAGAATAATTAAAAGATGATCATTTACTCATAGCAAGAACGCGAAAAATTGAGTGTTTCTTATGCAATTCTTTTTGGAGATTATGTTGAAAAAGTAGTTAGATAAGTCATTCTTACTACCACTCTATGAAACGTGTGCCTAACTAACCATGTCAATATCCTAAAAGTGTCCAAGGGTTCAAAAACCCTCTCGCTTTGTGTTTGCTCTAAAAATTTTATTCCTTTGGAGTCCAAAATGATAGATTGCAACGACTTTAAGATGGTGGATAAAAATGACATCTCATCATAAAACAATCAAAATAAGAGAATTATTGAAGTAAAAACACCAACAAGGATGTTACTCCCATTGTTTCTTTTTATTTGTTCATTTTGATTTGATACATTTTCTAATTAAGTTTTAATTAAAGGTGTATTTTACTAAACTAACCTTATTATTGATGTTTTGTAGTAACTCTAAATTTAACTACTGAAACGAACCCAAATTCTCAACTCAACAATCAATATACAAAGTGGACGAAACTAATCAACTTTTATTAATACAAAAAGAAAAAATTACAATAGGATGAAGAGGAAAAAAAGTAGACGGGATGAGAGGATTAGAGAGAATTGGGGATGAGAAGCATAGTCTTTGCCTAAACATTTATCACAATTTGCATAAACCGTTCTGTCAAAT
The DNA here is from genome assembly GCF_002878395.1 of Capsicum annuum. Taxonomy (NCBI): domain Eukaryota; kingdom Viridiplantae; phylum Streptophyta; class Magnoliopsida; order Solanales; family Solanaceae; genus Capsicum; species Capsicum annuum. The sequence goes on along the minus strand of NC_061113.1, from coordinate 26,302,190 downwards.
CTCAAGTCCTATTTAACCAATTGACAATTGGGCCTGGGTCCCAAATAAAACACTCCAACATTTGAATAGGTCCAATAATCTGAATTGGATCAGCCCAATATATCGCTTCAAACTCATAGCCCCTTACAAAGTTGACTTTGTCATATCCGATTTTTACCTAAGGTCAAAACGAGCATGACATTATGGACTTAAAAAAATTGATTTTGTACAGAGTCACCATCTAATTTTTAAGGAAAAATAGGAAACCTAATTATTTATTTAATAAGTATGACTTTATTTAATCTGTGAACCAATTTAAATTCTAGGTAAGGGTTCAAATTATTCCAAAGGAAAGGGGTTAGGCACCCTTCAGAATCCACAAATGTGGTTCCCAGCCAGACTTAAGTTTATTAAAAAAGTGAAAAAAATCAATGTTTATAATATAAAAATATGAAATGTGTATTAAAAGGATATAAACAATTTATTTATAAACAATATGTAAATTGCATATGGTGTCGTAAAAAGTATATGTATAAGAAGCATATGAAGATAAACGAAAATACATGAAAATTTGTGTGAAAAAAATGAAAAGATTAAATAAAAAATAATTTGTTTTAAAGAGAAGATTACGTAATATATTTTAGTGTAACAAAGTGTGAATTATTTGATTAAACAATCTAAACATATTTAATATAAATATTTACGACCTAAATTTGCCTAAACGCGTGATGTAGATTGCATAAATAAAGACTAACCCACCCAATGCCCTAAAAATAAAGATTTCACTATGATTAATATTTTATCACGTATAAGAATATGAAAAATACAACGGAAAATTTAAAGTCTTCTTTGAATGTCATTTCCGACGAGTATTGCCAATAACCTTATAAACACTTGTAATAAAAAATATTAGTAACAAATAAATAATTATCAAAATAAATTTTAAAGGTATAGGTGCATAACACTATCCACGACTACGAACTGGCTGTAGCCCCACGACCACCAACATGGGCTCTACCATCTCTACCTCTTGCATCTTTGGTAGAACCCTTATTCCCCACAGATAAAATAGGAGTAGCACTAAACATACGGCGAGAACAGTCCTTGGCCACATGATCAATCTCATCACACACATAGCAACCTCTACGAGTAGTCTCAATAAGAGAAAGTATAACTGAGCCCGAATGACCACCCTGAACTGCTAAACTAGAAGATCCACCAACAAAACTCTATAAAATCACCTGCACTGGCCTACCATGGTATCCATGAAAACCTCTAAAATTTTTACCACGATAGGTTTGACTCTTGAACTCATTAAAACGATGCACCCTCTTGGCGCCTCTCTGATATGCACAAATAATACCCTCTGTCATCTTAGCGTGATCCATAATACTCTAAATAGTAGCTCCAACCACAACCATCTGAGATGTAGCAAACTGAAGGGAGACAATCAAACCCTTCAAAAACTTTTAAATCTTCTCAAACTCAGTGGAAATGCTATAATAGAAATATCTGGACAGGGCATGGAAGCATACCTTAAACTCAAAAACTGTCATGGAGCTATGCTCCAAATGATCAAACTCGACCCACATACGATCTCTCAAACTGAAAGGCACAAATCTCTCTAGAAAGGCATTAACAAACTGATCCCATGACAACTCAGGAGCATCAACAAGCCTACCACCGACAAATGATATCTACTAATTTCTCACAGTATCTCTCAACTGATATGTAGTATAAGCCACACCATTTGTGCAGAAAGAACGAAATACAACTTAGAACACAAGATATGAAAGAATTCGCATGATAAGGAATAATATGAGGGAGGTTTCCTTAAGACATCCTATAGACTCTCAGAGATAGATAAGGACATCTACATACCAATTTGTGAGACTCTATTAGACATCTCATTCTTACACCGTTGAGACCAATGAAACTTGGCTTCTCTAATACCAATTTATCACGACCCAAAAACCAGGGTCATGATGGCATTTGTCGCGGTGTACCTTGACAAGTAAGCCTATCACCCAAACTGATACAAAAAGAGAAAAATACAAAAATATCCCAAGGTAAGGTTTCTAGAATGAAGCCTAACCATATAAATAATCATAACAATGTGAAAAGAACTTATCCAAAATATGAATCATGCTCAAAACCAAATGTCAATAGTGTAAGAACTACTAATACAATCAAAGAGTCAAATAGATCAGAAAAATAACCACAAATGAATAATATCTGTCTTCGAATACTAATAAAGACATAACTACTGTAGAAAGATACAGGTGAACTTCAGATGCATGAATTTCCAACCGCTACCTTGGAAGCTCCAACAATCGCCCGAGTCAAGCAAGTTGAGGCGCACTCAAGCTAGGACCTGCACCAAAAGGGCACAGTAGGCATGAGTATTGTCCACTTGTACTCAGTAGGTATCATAGGCCGACCAAGCAAAGTAGTAAATAAAGTATATAAAATATACACTAAGGGCACGTCATCTGCAATCAGAAAATGTTCTACAACGGTAGCCCACACCGCTTGCATTAACAGTTCTAATATATCTCACATATAATGCAACATCACACCAAGATAGAATAAAAGTACATATTATATCACATATAAAAAGAACAAAGGGAACATGCATGTACAAGATCATCAAATAAAGTAAAAGAAGATACGATAAATACATAGATGACAAATCAATATGCCAATACAACATAACATAACACAATAAAGTAAGTGCAATGTATATGATGATGATGATGATGACCTTCGGGGATCATCGCACAATCCCGCATACACCTTCGGAGGCAAGCCTCCCAACGCAGGACCCATGGGGGGATCGTCAACCTGTATACAATCCGCATATCTCATAACTTATTTCCAACACATCTCTTAGAATGGGTTTTATAAGGTGTTACAATATCTTTTAAAAAGGTGCTGCTAGTATTTCTCAGATGTTGCCATGGTGGTACCAATGTTTCATGAATGAGTATGATATGATGATGTAATGCTCACAACCAATCACAATGGGTATTTACACAAATAACCACATGATATATTTACACAACCAACCACAACGATACATTTCCACAACCACATGTGTCAATATTCTCTCATTATTTTCGTATCACCCATGAATTTTCACATGTCTCATATGCCAATAAAGTATGAATATAATTATAATACACCAATGGTACCACATTAGCATTTTAACAACACAATACAATTATTCATATGTATTCAAGGCTATCAACATCACATAGGACCCCACACGGTCACACATATCACATAATATCTCAATTTCGACAATTACATCATATATAAGACCCCACACGGGCACAACACATCACATAGATAGATATTTTTCATGATTAGTTCTCACCCTTAACATGTATTTTGTACCATCATTTACTACCCAGCCCAGTCTGAAAGAGTTAAGCCATAACCTACCTTGAAAGCCGAAACCGGTCCGCTACACTTGAACCCGCGACCTTACTTTAAACGAACAATCCCGAACTCCACTAAAACATCAAATATAAAATCTATGCATCGAAACAAAACCAACGACACCCATATTGAATACTTTTGATTTGGGGTTAAAATAGACCCCCAAAATAGGTTTTTGAAAAAGAAGAGCAAAATCAAAACATTACTTCAAAAACATGTACCCATATTTTTAGGAACCTTCAGCTGAAAACCCAAGTTAAATCGAGTCAAAAACGGGTTTCAAATCGAAGAAAAATTATTTTTGAGCTTTACCGGGTAAAATCTTTGAAATCCGGGTTAAAATCAAGAATCAGAGTTTTTTTGAAGGTTAAATTGATGAAAAACTAGAAATAATAAGATAAAACATTATTCAAGTGTAAAGGAGTAAAATTTGGGTTAAAAATCATGCCCTGAGATTTTTGAAATTTTGACAAAATTAATCAAGAAATTACTAAAAAAAGGGTGAATTCTTACCTTTAATCCTAATAAAATCAAGAAAAATGTGTTAATCTAGCTTTCCAAGCTCTCACAAACTTTGCTTTTAAGCTCCCAAACTATTTAGGATTTAACTCTCTCAAAATGAAAAATGAGCAAAATGGACCCAAAAACTATTTAAATAGTGCAGAAAATCTGCACTAAAAGGGAAAAAGCTGCAGTTTTTTGTATTTTAAGTCCAATTCGGACTTTGATTGGGTGTCCGAAATTCGTTCAGAGTCCGATTTATGCAAAAAAACTATGCAACCATACTAAATTCGATGTTTTGTACGTGACGGCGATATTAGATTTTCAAAAAAAGTCGTTTTCACAAAATTAACCCCCAAAATCCGAAATCATAATTTTCCAAACCGAGGATTGAAATGAGATTTAAAAGCCGTAAAATCATACCAAATATGCTAACACCCTAAAATCGATATTCTGGATTTGCTGGTGAAGTCGTATTTTCCATCCGACGTATTTTCGATCAAATGTGGGTCCTACACCCCAATTTTCAATTTTTCAAAGGTCTACCTATCCTAAAATTGATATTCCAGAGCTGCTAGCATAGTCCGTTAGGTCATCCATTGCATGGATCAAAAGATATCCACATAAGTCCAAAATAAGGCTCTCAAAGCCATTAGAAACCACAATATTATATAAATGATACCAACATACATCGAAAATTATGTCAATTGCTTCCACACCCCAGAAATTTCATAATGCAACTACGGAGAGGGGTAAAACTAGTCAAATCACACAAAATCACAAATTTCACATATTTCATCAAATTTTTAGGTCGTTACAATTGCGATGAGTGCAGATAAAGATAGCATGTGGTACTTAAATAATAAAATAAATAAATGCATTGTGGTGCGTGCAAGTAAATGCAAGAATAAAATTCAGTGCTTAAATAATAAAATAAATGCATTGCGATGCTGCAAGTAAAAGCAAAAATAGAATGAGGTGCTTAAACGATAAAATAAATACATTGCAATGCGTGCAAATAAAGGTAAAGATAGACTGTAGTGCTTAAACTGTAAAATAAATGCATTGTAGTGTGCGAAAATAAAGGCAAAGATTAAATTCGATGATTAAACGATAACATAAATGTATTGTGATGCTTGCAAATGAAGGCAAAGATAAAACGTAGAGCTTAAATGATAAAATAAATATATTACGATATTTACGAGGCATGCAATGCCTAAATGCTAAAATAAATACATTACGATATGTTCTTGCAGTGCTTAAATAATAAAATAAATACATTGCAATATGTGCCAGCAAAGGCAAAATGACATGCAGTGCTTAAATGATGAAATAAATGCATTGCGATATTTGCGAAGCATGTAGTGCTTAAATGAAAAATGCATTGCGATATGTGCATGCAGTGCTTAAATGACAAAATAAATGCATTGCAATATTTGTAGGCAGCAGTTCCTAAATGATAAAATAAATGCATTACATTATGTGCGTGTAGTGGTTAAATGCATAGCAATATGCGCCGATAAAGGCAAACATGACATGCGATGCTGAAATGATAAAATAAATGCATTGCGATAAATTGGAGGTTTGTAGACAAACCCTTGAGTCTAAAGAGTTCAGGTAGAGTAGGAGCAAGAGTGAGTATATGGAATGAAAGTTTAATGACTTGAGGCAGGAGGACGATAGGGTAGTGAGGTTGGGTTCCCAGGTTGTTTGTAGGAAGGATAGTTTTAAGTATCTCGGGTCGATGATTCAGGAGAATAGTGAGATTGATGAGGATATCTCCCAACATATTGGGGCAGGATGGATGGAGTGGAGACTCTCCTCGAGAGTGTTGTGTAATAAGAAGGTGCTATTCAAACTGAAAGGCAAGTTCTATAGAGTGGTAGTCCGATCATCCATGTTGTACAGAGCAGAGTGTTGGCCAGTCAAGAACTATCATGTTTAAATATTGAAGGTGGCGAAAATGCAGATGTTACATTAGATGTGTGGGCTTACTAGGAGTGATATGGTTAGGAATGAGACTGCCCGTGAGAAGGTTTGAGTGGCTTTGGTGGAGGATAAGATGCGGGAAGTTTGACTGAGATGGTTTGGGCATGTGATGAGAAAGGGCACGGATGCCTCAGTTCGTAGGTGTGAGAGGCTAGATTTGGATGGTTTCAGGTGGAGTAGGGGTAGGCCAAAGAAGTATTGGGGAGAGGTAATTAGACGTGACATGGAGCAGTTACAACTTACCGAGGACATTACCCTAGATAGAAAGGTGTGGAGAATGCGAATTAGGATAGAAGGTCAGTGCATGTTGGAGGGTTGGGGGGGGGGGCGCATTTGGTACGTTAGTGTAGGGTATTATTGTGTGGATGTCTTAGTTATGTTGTGCCATTTTGTTTCATGCTTTTATTATGAATTTGTTTATTATTCTTTGTTTTGAGTCGGGGGTCTATCGAAAATAGCCTTGCTACTTCTTCGGAGGTAGTGGTATGGACAGTGTACATCTTACCCTCCCCAGACCCCACTGTGTGGGAATACACTGGGTTTGTTGTTGTTGTCGTTGATAAGTTTGAGTAAAGGCAAGAATGACATGCGATGCTTAAATGATAAAATAAATAAATGTACTGCGATACGCGCAAGTAAAGATAAAAATAAAATACAGTGCTTAAATGATAAATAAATGCATTGTGATATGTTGCCAGCAAAGGCAAAGATAATATGCAGTGCTTAAATAATAAAATAAATGCATTGTGATGTGTGCGAGGCATGCGGTACTTAAATGATAAAATGCATTGCGATAATTGCGAGGCATATGGTGCTTAAATGATAAAATGCATTGCGATATGTGCGTGCAATGCTTAAAAATAAATGCATTGCGATATGTGCCAACAAAGGCAAAGATGACATGCAACGCATAAATAATAAAATAAATGTATTGGATGTGCAAGTAAAGATAAAGCTAGCGTGCAGTGATTAATGGATAACATAAATGCATTGCGATGTGTGCAAATAAAGACAAAAATAATATGCAGTGCTTAAAATGATGAAATAAATTCATTGATGCGTGCAAGTAAAGGCAAAGATAGACTATAGTGCTTAAACTATAAAATAAATACATTACAGTGCATGCAAGTAAAGGCAAAGAATGTGATGTTTAAACGATAAAATAAATGCATTGCGATGCGTGCAAATAAAGGCAAAGATAACATGCAGTGTAAAAGAAATAAATGTAGCGAGATATATATAAGTAAAGGTAGGCAAGCATAAATATATAATTGAAGAAAAACATGCATCATTGTCTTATTGGAGGGCAGACTGACCCAATTATCCTATTTTAGGGTGGACAAACCCATGTAAAAATGATAATTTAGCAAAGAAATATTTGGGAGAAATTATTTTCATATTCTCGATGCTGCTTTTAAATTGGCCCAGTATCGAGCTGTGAGATACTAGAAATGTAAGATTATGTACTTGCTGGGGAGAAAGGATGATTATAGGGTCGTGACGACTGAACCCTGCATAGAGCTTCCTACATATCTTGAGTGTTACGAGAATCAGGTCAATGTAGTTCGAAATACGAAAATAGAGTACATTTTGAGGTGGCTCTCAAAATTTGCCCCAGTTTATAATCTATGGCTAATACTGTCTTTCTAAAAAAAAATTCTTGAAAAGATGTATGACGTCTCCGATTGTTACAAAGACTGATGCTGATTTTTATCTCTAATTGCCTACAAAAACTAAGACCCTCAATTAGAAAGGTGACTGAAATCTAATAGCCCTCTCCATTGGCGGGGCTATTGAAATGTAAAAGGGTCCAGATTAGCAGAACAAATGTAATAGCCTTTCGATTGGCACGACTATAGGAATGTCAAAAAAATACTCAAAAATGGACTCTTAACTGAAAAATAAAATGTCAGTATTTAAAGGTATGCTTGAAAGAAAAAGTCAAATGCCCATATTTTAAAACTGGGCGCCTTGAATGAAAAGTAAAAAATGCATGCATTAAAGTGAGCACCTTGAATGAAAGGTAAGAAAATGTCTGTATGTGAAAGTGGGCCTCTTGAAAAAAGAAAGAAAATTGTTGCATTTTTTGGTAAAAAATGCTGAAAGATGAAGAAGGCACAATTGTGTCTTGACCTCAGTTGGTACCAATAATTAGTAGTGTGCATAAGAATTCTCCCATCCTTTTCTCAGCTAACCGAGATCAACTTCAGGGTAACTCCTATAGTTTCAACTAGTACCTTAGACACGCCTAAGTATCAACAAGATTTTTTATCTTGCTTTAAACAAATGTTTCAAATTATGCATATCCTCATGCTTCAGGTGTCCTCTCTAGAAAGAATGTCCCACTTCGCACATATTTGAGTAAAAGAAAGTCTCATTTCGCACATATTTGAATAATTTTCTTTTGAGTCTAGGGACAACTCAAGAAATACACTTGCACTCAAAAAGGAATTTAATGCATGCAATTGCGATACCATAGGCTTGACCTTCATGTATGTATCCATTAATATGAGAACACTTGAAATAGAATCTCATAGGACTTGCTATCGGCTTGTAATGTAGACTTGGGGACGGGTAGGATAATATTTGAGACGAAAGTGACTAATCACTAAATGAGCATTACACTGCATATGTGCTTTCAACATTTGTTGCGCTTTGACGCATGATCTTCTTAGTTGTGCTGCGTTGTCCCTTATTTTGTATTTGCTTTGACTTCTTTTGAATTTTGAGTTAGAATTTCCCCTTTTTTTCAAAAATGTATATATATATATATATATATATATATTTTTTTTTTTTTTGTTCTTTTTTTCTTTTTTTTGGTGGGGGGTTTTGCTCCTTTTGAAGTCATTTTTTCATTTGGGATAATATATCCTTTGCATTCTGCATTTTTGATCTTGAATCTTCGTCTGTAATTTGCACTCATTTAGTATGCTCAAGGAAGTAGGGCAAAGAGAGAGATAGTGCACATAAGCACTCAAAAGGATATAGGCTCAGATGCGGTTGTCCAAAGAAAAGGTTTTAGGCTTAAAAGAGAAAATTCTAGAGATTAATGTTATTTGGTGGGTTGTGAAAGGCACAATCGGGTCAAAGAAGGCCTACGGTCCTTTCCTAAACCAAGTGCAACTCAGAATTTTGTCTCAACAGACATTAAGGTCAAGTTCTAGATCAACAATACAGTGCCATGAATTAAACTAAAGCTCACCACACATGCATATGAAACTATGAGGTTGGCTTCGTTCTTGTCTTAGATGTATGCAAGAGCATTTTTTCAAACATTACTCAAGTGTGATAAAAGATACCAAAAGAATCTATGGTTTTGTCATGAAATCGGTCCTTTATATCATATCACTTTATTCTTTCTCATGCACACTCCTAATTGTATTGATATCAACCAAGTCAAAATTTTATTATTAATTTATTTTATTCTTTTTAAAAAGAATGGGACCGAACCAAAATGAGGGTTGACTATGTATCTTGTGAAAGCAAGAATCAGGTCTATGTAGTTCAGGCAAATTTGCAAATTGAATGTGGCATGCATGATTGCGAAAAGTGAAAATAATGTGAAAGAAATCAAGAAAGAACTTCTTTTAGCATCAAATTGTTTTGATCAAATGATCGAAAGAATATATGTAAAGCATGGGGAGATCTTTGACACAACTTCAATATGCTGACAAAATTAAAAAAGCCAGATATTGAAGAAATTATGACTTTATTTTGCCGTAGTTGGAAGAATTATTATAATTGAAAAAATATTAAATTCTTGCTTTAGAGAGTAGGGATCGATACGTCATAAATTTAATGGTTCACGACATTTGAAAAAAAAACTAGGTAAAATTGAGTGAAGATCTGAAGATAGGCCGGCTAGGCACTAATGTCAATGAGATTTGGATTTGAGGAGCTATTAATTTGCGCTTTTGAAGGCTTTTGAAGAGCGTCTTTGAAATGTTCTAGAAAAATTGCCCCAATTTTGAATAACGAAGAAATTATTCTAAAACAGTAAAGAGACTGAACCCTAATGCAAGGCTGCCTACGTATCATGTCAGGACAAGAATCAGGTCAAAATGTAGTTCAAACCTATACACAACTATCGACAATGTTGCTAATGTACATCTTTTAGTTGATCCGCTATGCAAAATAATAGTTAGAAATACCTTCCCTACTAAAGCATAACCAATTTAAAACAAGCAGCTAATATATAAGCATAATCATCTTTCAAATATGTACAGAGAATATGAATGTGTCACTTGGATCGTAAACCCTTTGAACATTTGGTTAAAATTGACTAATATGCATGTACCTAAAATGCGTTATTTTAGCTCTATACTATGCTGACTAAGAGTGGGTAGACACGGATTTAGATTTCCTATATGAGAAAGCACGTGGTCCCATGGTAGTAAAACTCCTTCTCACCCCACGTATGCGCCGACTCTCTAAAATAAGGTGATTTGAAAGAATTTTGGAAAATTACAATGTACAATCCACGTGTACAATGTGTGTGAGTGTCAATTTTTTGAAATGGAGGAAATATGAACAAAATGCCAATTTAATAAAGCGATAACTAAATAAATAATCTATACAAAATAATACCAAGTTAATAATTTATGCCACATAAACAAAATAAATCAAGACAATTAGTATGAAACAAATAACAATGTATAAAACATAGATATTTACCTAAATCTATAATGGTTAGAATCTTTTATTCTCCAGCAGAGTCGCTAAACTGTCATATCCGATTTTTACCTAAGGTCAAAACTAGCACGACATTATGAACTCAAAAAGAATTAATTTTGTAGAGAGTCGCCACCTAATTTTTAAGGAAAAATAGGAAACCTAATTAGTTATTTAATAAGTATGACTTTATTTAATCTGCGAACCAATTTAAATTCTAGGTAAGAGTTCAAATTATTTCAAAGGGAAGGAGTTAGACACCCTTCAGAATCCACAAATGTGGTTCCCGACCAAACTTAGGTTTATTACAAAAGTAAAACAAATTAATGTTTATAAATATAAAAATATGAAATGTGTATTAAAAGGATATAAACAATTTATATATAAACAATGTGTAAATTGCATATGGTGTCGTAAAAAGTATATGTATAAGAAGCATATGAAGATAAACGAAGATACATGAAAATTTGCGTGAAAAATAAAAAGATTGAATAAAAAATAATTTGTTTTAAAGAGAAGATTACGTGATATATTTTAGTGTAACAAAGTGTGAATTATTTGAATAAACAATCTAAAAATATTTAATATAAATATTTACGACCTAAATTTACCTAAACGCGTGACGTAGATTGCATAAATAAAAACTAACCCACCCAATGCCCCAAAAATAAAAATTTCACTATGATTAATATTTTTACAAGTGTAAGAATATGAAAAATACAACGCAAAATTTAAAGTCTTCTTTGAATGCTATTTCCGATGAGTATTGCCAATAACTTGTATAAACACTTGTAACTAAAAATATTAGTAACCAATAAATAATTATCGAAATAAATTTTAAAGGTATGGGTGCATATATATATATATATATATATATATATATATATAAATATAATTTTCGTTAAAAGAGTGGGCTCAGATTAAATTTTAAATACGACATGGCTACGAAATGATTGCTCAATTTATTGTCCATCCTAAATTGTCTTGCCAAGATACGAATCATAAAACTTTTGCGTTGTTATAAAAATTTCGTCATCGCCCAAATTTATTTATTTTATTACGTATTCATATACGTAATATCCGTCTTTTATTTGTGCAGGCTTCGAAAATCGACGGAGAATTTCTTCATCGGCCAAGTGTCGACCCTTAATATAAAATAATAAATTTGATAAAATAAAGTCCGTCTTTTATAATGGAGTGGCCTCAACTATTAAGACGGAGAGATAATTTCATTGGCCAAATATTAACTAATATCAATAAATATATCAACAAAATAACAATGAAAAAAAAATAAAAATATAACTTTCAAGCAGCTTTTAATAATCTAAACAAAATAATATTAATATATAATAAAGAGAAAGACAAAAATAAACCAAATATGGAGAAAACATACTCAACAGTAGGCAATATCTATCACAAAAGCATCCATTAAATTAGAAAATACATACTATTATTAATCATGATATAACAATAATAACCATAGCAATGTTAGAAAAATAAAGCATTACAACAATGTAAGATACTACAATACCAGAAAAAATATCATAAAGAAAACATAATCAAACATGTAAAAATTAGAACAAAAAATGAAAAATAACAGTGATAGCATTAGAGTTCTCCATTTTGTTTCTTTTTACATTAAGTTCAAAGCTCCATAATATCCCCAAAATAATCCAACAAGATCTTTATACTTCAATCAAATAATTAAGACTCAACAAAGTCAAAACTTCACAATATTAACTAAAAAAGAGTCAACAAGATCTTAGATTCAAGACTTGTTCAAATTCAACCCCACCAAATCAAGATTCAAAATGAGAAGATGGGTGTGTGTTTGTGTTTTAGAGAGAAACAGTGAGGTTAGAGAGAAAGAGAGAAATGTGTATATGTGTGTGTATTTAAAAAGGAAAGTAATAATAAAATAAATAAATAAATATTAAATCTACCTTTTCCCAACATATCACTTAAATTGTGGATAATAGATAAAATAAAATCAAATATCTTTTTAGAAATGAGATGTTGACTTGATTGATTTATTACTCTGTGTATTAAAATAAATCGATGTTATTTCTATAGACTGTGTTAAATAAGGTACAAAAATAGAAATATCCATATATATAACTACAAGAAAATGTAAACAAATATAATTATCTTTGAAAAAAAATATATTACACTATAAACAATTAAAATTATAATATATAAAAAAGGAAAAGTCATCGTTTCCACCTCAAACTATACACGAAAAGTCTAGGTCACACCTAAACTTTCATAGTGACCTATTACACACCTAAACTATAAAAAAGTGATACTATTACCTCCCGCGACACCCGTGCCCAAGTTCAACGAGTGGAGTGTACTTCACTCGCCTTGTGGTGATGCCACATGTTTAGTTTAATTTTTATATTTAATTAATAAATAGTCCTTATGATTAAAAATAAATAACCAAGAAAATTCAACAATTCAACAACTCCTCCTTCTTCACTTATTCTCTGTATCACTTTCCCTTCAAATAACCAAGTAAATTCCACAAGAAAATTCCGATGGCAAAAAATATTCAACAATTCACCATTAAAAATATGAAATTGTTGAATTGTTCACTTATTCTCTGCTTCACTTTCCCTTCAAATCCACTTCCTTCTTCACTTTCTTCTCTTCATCAGCAACTCCTCCTTCTTTTACTCACTTAATCAAACAATGAAAATCTTGTATCAAAGCCAAACTCGTTGTCACCAGGGCCTTATCACTTTCAGCAAACCCAAAATGCAAGCATCTGGATTATGCTAATAAGATTTTTGAGTTAATGGAGGGGAAAACTGTGGTTTCTTGAAATGCATTGGTAACTGGGTATTATCAGATTGGACGATTTTGACGAGGCTTTAGGACTATTTGAGAGGATGGGAGAAGAGGAGATTGAATTGAATGCTGTAACATGGAGTGCTGTGATTTCAGGGTATGCACAGAGGGATTTAGGTTTGGAAAACTCATTGCTATTTATTTTTGTGTTTGAAACTGCAATTTTTTTAACAGTTGTGCGAATTTGTGGTGGATTTTGTAACTTTGGATGTTAACAATGGTGATATTGTGATTCCGACGATAATTTTAGTAGTGGATGTTTAATTTTATGGTGGTTGTTTGGGATACTAATAGTTGTATTGTGATTCCGATAATGAAATCTAATGAAATCTATGGTGGATTCTTAAAATTATTGTGGTGAAGATTTGAGTGTGATGATGATGGTGTGGTGTTTTAAATGGTGATTTTGGTGAAAAAGAAGCAATTGAATAAGGCGGGAACCACATAATAAAATGAATAAATAAATAAATTTAATTTTATTAATATTTTTTCAATTGAAAAAATAAAAAAATTAATTTAATTAACATTTAGTTACCAATTCTTCAAACAAATGATCTTCAATTTTGATTTTGAAAGACAAATTTGGAAATTAGGTTCTTAGTTTGGAGCCCCAAATTGGGTTAAATAGGAATTAGGGTTCAATAGATCCATTGGAAATTAAAAGTGTTGTATTTTTAATGTTTTTATCCATTTATTTTTGTTATTCAAAAGGCTGGACGCACCTAACACGAGTGTAAGAAACGCGCCTTAGAGTGGGTGTCGTAGGGAGGTAATAGTTTCACTTTTTTATAGTTTAGGTGTGTAATAGGTCATACTATAGTTTAGGTGTGACCTAGACTTTTCGTGTATAGTTTGGAATGAAAACGATGACTTTTTCCTATGTAAAAAGAATTGTGTTATTATGTTATGTACGTATGTAGATGATTGTGCAAAAAATATTAAAATGATAATAAACACATAAAAATCCTAAATTTACGAAATTAAGGGTGTGAATGTTTGTGGTGTGTGCTTTGTGTATATTGTGTACTGAGTATTTAAAAAGGAAAAACAATTCATCAAATCTACAATTTTCCAACATATCCCTTAGATTTAGGAAAATAGATTGGAAAAAGTCAAAAAGTGAAGAAAATTTGAAAAAAGGATAAAAAGAGATGAATAAAAATATAATATTATTTTTGTATTTAAAATAATTAAGTCGACTCACATTTACAAATCGTATTAAATATCGTACAAAATAATGAATGCCGATATATAATTACGAAAAAATATAAACAACAAATAAAAATATAATTATCTTGAAAAAATATATTATACTATAAATAATTAAAATTATACTGTGCAGTAAAAAAAATTACAGTGTTGTGCTATGTACGTATGCAAATGACTGTGCAAAAATATTAAAATAATAATAAATTGATAAAACTTTTAAAATTTATGAAATTAAAGATAATTATCAAAAAATTGTGTAAAATTAAAATATGATAATAAATTAATAAAAAATCCTAAAAAATGATGATTATCGTTAATTTGCTAAAAAATATAAAAAATATGTGAAAAATTGCATTTTATATACTTTAATGATCATAATGCCTAAAAGTGCTAATTTTAAGCATGGAGAGCTAAAATTGGGTGTCAATAGACTTGATTCACAACAATACTCCCATCCTAAAAAGAACCTCGTCCTCAAGGTTCGAGTAGAAAAACATCAATTTGGGACATGAGAAATAAGTCATTGCTAGAGCAAATATTGTGGCAAAAATATTATTTTGACCTATTCTCGTCTCTGTGCCATTATTTGAGTCCATGTAAAAGACAACACCTACAACCTTTAATGATTCCTTTGAAAAATCCACGTTAGTAGCATGCTCCCCAGGACTTGCTAAGACAAACTGGATATTCTTTGAAAAGAAAAATTACAGCTGTAGGGGCTTTAACTGCAATTAAGTTCAATGCTTCTATTAAATTATTTACTGCGACAAATACAAGAGCTTCCTGCTTTATGTCTTCATCCACTCCTATTGCAGGATTGAGTACACTTAATATAACTTTGGTATCAACAACCACACACTGCTTCAATTGATATCTTAAAACACTCTCAATAATCTTGTAGTCGCATACTGGAACAACTATTTCAATAGTTGTGGGTACATTTTGTGGCAGAAGTTGTACCACAGATTGTGTTCCAACAAAATCAACCCCTCTTCTCGCCAAAATGGTATACTTATGCCTGATAAAATAAGCCATACTTGTCTTCGCGCCAAGGTAGGAAAACAGATAGCTTGAACCTAGATATTTGTTGTAGCAATCAGCTTCTGTTGAACCACATCCTTTGAGCCCTTTCACTTCGCTCCCTTCCTTGGAATTTTCATCCTCGATGGTAGACTCTATTGGTGTTAAAGGGGACAAAGTAAGTGCTAAAATTTTATGTGCCGAATCACCAACATCCATAATATACTTATTACCGAGACTCCCATTATATCCCTCTGTCATGGCCATTTCAATTGGAATTTCTAAACGTGCCATGGTGAATACCTTGGGGCAACATCTATTTGACATTTCGTCGAACATCTTGTGTGCATCCGTTTTTCTTTTGCATTCAGATTGCATATCAAATTTCTGAGGCAAAGCTGGGTTGTTTTTACTTCTCCATTATGTATAAACATGTGCAGGACATGAAGAAAGTACATCTGGCTCACTGATGCCCCACAAAAAAGCCTCAAAATGACTGGAGTACTCAGTCATGGAGGTCATCTGATTAGCTAAGTGATTTTCCAGTGATTTGAAATGTCGTTTAGGAAAGCGAATCAACACTTTTGCAGTAAAATGTTCTCAATCAACTAATTGCTTGTTCTGGAAATGTCATTGGTACCACGACAAAGCAGCCCTATCGAGATAGGACGACGCCGGAGATAACTTGTGGTTTTCTGCAATTTCATAAAAAACAAAATAGCGTTCAACTTGAGAGATCCATAACTCGGGATTCTCTCCACAAAATCGTGGAAACTCTACCGGAGTTGGTTTACTCCTTGTAGGGTTTCCGATCAACTTATGTAATAATGAACAAATTTCACATATCTCCTTTGACCATGAATCCCTTCCGACGCTAATTGAATCACAGGAAGTTCAAAATTTTGGGTCCTCCATTGAAGACCTCTTGATGAAAGAACCAACGAACGAACCCAAATTCTCACCTCAACAATCAATACACAAAGTGAACGAAACTAATCAACTATGATTAATACGAAAAGGAAAAATTACAATATGAAAAAGAGGAATAATAGTAAACGAAATGAGAGGATTAAAGAGAATTGGGGATGAGAAGCATAGCCTTTGCCTAAGAAATTATCACAATTTGCATTAACTGTTCTGTCAAATCCCAAGTCCTATTTAACCAATTGACAATTTGGCCTGGATCCCAAATAAAACATTCCAACATTTCAATAGGTCCAATAATCTGGATTAGATCAGCCCAATATATCACTTCTAACTCATAGCCTCTTACAAAGTTGACTTGATTCACAGTTTATGTAATATTTAATACTAAAATTAGAAAGAAAAAAATATTATAAAATTCTCTTAATTTCATAAATTGGACAAGTAAAAATTGAAACAACTATCATTTAATATAGACATAGGGTAAAATGAAATGAAGGAAATATGTAGTAGCATGGAATCTATCACTTATGTTGGATAAACGGAAACAAAACATTTAATTAAATCTTGAGATTTCTCGATTTCAGGATTAACCACGTGAAAGCATTGACCTTCATCTTCAACTATAATTAACTCCAAATCCCCTTTCCACCCACTTTTCTTGACACCCTCAGTAAATTGAATCCCAATTTCTTTTGGAATATACTCATCTTTCTCCGCAAAACTCAACAACATCCTAGAACAACCCAATTGAGACAAACAAGGAGCCTTCTCAGCAAGTGGATTAATCATTGGACTATGTAGACCAGCTTCTGTTGGTGAACTAATAATAATCCAATTATGGTACGATATATTTTGTTCTATGTTCTCAAGTGGGACCAACAAGTAAGGACAATCATAAATCGAACCATTGATAGCCACATTTCTATTAATATCACCTTCTCTTCCAGCTCTCATATGATGAACAATATTGCCACCAACACTATCTCCGCATACAGACAATCGACTAAAATCTCCTTAATTTTTAGCCAAGGGTCTTCGTTAGTGCTAGTGAATTGTTCACTAGCTGATACGACAATGGCCAAGGAACACAAGAAAAGGCCAAAACAGTCCACAAATCAAGTGGAATTCGAGGACCTCTTTGAGAGCTAGTTTTAGCCAAACAACAACAACACAAGAATACAAGGAAATAAGGTGTATTTATACACCAAAACAGCCACTAAAACATGATGAACACAAGAAGATAGATAACAATATGATAAGGATAATAACAACAACAAACGGTTACAAGATACATGAACAACAAGAACCAACGGTTTCCCTGAACAACACTAAGACATGAAATGTAGAGATAGATAGTGAGACATACACTACAATAAGACCCAAGAACCCAAAGATATATTAAATCTAAGGACCCTCAGAACTTAGCATAGCAACACCACACTATTATGAAGACACGAGAGGGATTCCATTGCTCAAGCACCATCGTTTCCAAGCAATACACATTCAGAAGTGATTCCACACTTGCCATGTCCTAGTTTTGGCCTAGGGAGGTTCTCTCTCAAAAGAGAAGTGTTCTTGTTCTTTCAATATCATAAGACAACTAACTCAAACAAAACTCTAACATCTTCCTTATATAGTTATTACAAAATAGAATACAAAATGTCTATAATACCCCTCAAGGGTGAGGCACCCCTCAAGTGTAAGAGTGGACTGATTTTTGGTGTGTTTTGGACCTCTTCTACACTTCAATTGTACACACCAAGTCTCGGGACCAACGCACACCCTCATAAGTCTGAATCCATGATTATTCTTGTATCATCCTCTTCATTTTGAGAGGAATTTTCCCACAAATTCACGGCTTCATCTCGTTCAATTGGCCACTTCAAAAGATCTACCCAAAACAGTCTGTAAAACATGAAGAATCTGAGTGCTCAATAACAACAAGTCTCGGCCAACATCTTCATTTAGTACCTCGGCTTCCTCTCCATCTTGAGAATTGCCTTCAATCTTATTTGGCCCAATTGAGTTTCAACCCTAGCCAAGATAGCACTAGGAACATTGTTATCCATTGTAACGAAGAAGTTACCTACAAAAACACAAACAAATTTGTTGTACAAGAAAAGTCCTCACACTTTCTCTTTATTTCCTTGCCTCTCGGATTCCTCACACTTAACCTCACTAGTGTTGTAAGCTTGCTTGTACTCCGGGCGGTGTTGAGAGGTGAATCAAACATTTACAACGACTCAAAAAAAAAAGACTAAGACAGACAAAGGAACATAGACACGAAGAACGGTTTTCAAAACTAATTTATAATCAAGTACATGGTCACTAGTTTGTAAATTAGTATTGGAATCAACAAATGAAACTAAAGAACAACAAATTGAAACTAAAAGATCAAAATTTGAGCTAAAATTTATTGCATGAACAATATACATGGTGACGTGGTAGTTTACAATTGGTCACGGCCCACACAATTTGTTCATCACTTGAAGTCTTAATCTTTACATGATTTTTTGTAATGAATGACTTGACATTGGAGGTAAAGTAAAGTCTTGTAACCTTCAAATTTTCAAACTTAAAATGTGAGATTTGACTTTACTAATCTCAGAAGACAAGTCCCTTGTTTTAAGGAAAGTTGTTGGAAAATGGTTGATAAAGTCTTTGGTGGTTGTAGTGTCTTTTAAAACTAACAAGTCACACCCCCTTTTTCCTTCACCTTTATGGATCAAATAAACACTTTATTTTAACAAGACATAAAGTTTGTGAAGAACATCAAGAAATACAACAACATTTCCAAAGAACAACAACAAACTTCAAGAAAAACCAACAACATCCAACTTCCAAGTCCAAATCCACAATAATTTTTGGACACCAACTCACGGCCAAGCTACAACAACTTTAACAAAAAATTTTTTTTAGGTCACCAATCCTCAACAACAACACAAGGCCAAGCTTAGAACAACATAACATCACAAGGCCAAGGTGAAAACTAAAACAAATGTAAGCTCAAATTAAGATATAGACTCAATGTGTTAGTGAGGAACAAAACTAACACTTAGAGACAAAAAAGACAAGTAAATAATCTCGGACAAGACACAACAAGAACACAAATTTTGGTTAAGAACACAACATGGACAGATTGCTCTTTTTTTTTTTGGAATTTTCAGTTTTCAACAAAAAAAATTTCTTGCTTTGATTTTTCAACTAACAAGCCCAAGATTGATCTTGTGGAAACAAGATCAAGCCATGCTCTAATACCAAATGATACCAGAATGGCCAAGGAACACAAGAAAAGGCTCAAAACAGTCCACAGATCAAGAGGAATCCGAGGACCCCTTTGAGAGCTAGTTTCGGCCAAACAACAACAACACAAGAATACTAAAACATAATGAACACAAGAAGCTAGACAACAATATGATAAGGATAATAACAACAGCAAATGGTTACAAGATACATGAACAACAAGAACCAACAGTTTCCCTAAACAACACTAACTAAAACATGAAATGTAGAGATAGATAGTGAGACATACACTACAATAAGACCCAAGAACCCAAAGATATATTAAATCTAAGGACCCCTAGAACTTACAATAGCAACACCACACTCTTACGAAGACACGAAAGGGATTCCACCGAGCAAGCACCATCGTTTCCAAGCAATACACATTCACAAGTGATTCCACACTTTCCATGTCCTAGTTTTGGCCTAGGGAGGCTCTCTCTCAAAAGAGAAGTGTTCTTGTTCTTTCAATATCATAAGATAACTAACTCAAATAAAACCCTAACATGTTCCTTATATAGTTATTACAAAATAGAATACAAAATGTCCATAATATCCCTCAAGGGTGAGGCGCCCCTTAAGTGAAAGAGTGGACTAATTTTTGGTGTGTTTTAGACATTTTCTACAATTCAATTGCACACACCAAGTTTTGAGACCAGGCGCACCCTCATAAGTCCAAATCAGTAATTATTCTTGTGTCACTAGCGTGTGATGCGACATATTAAAGTGCAGTCCAAGAATCTTCATAAATTGTTTGCACATCATGCTCAGGGGCTAATTAATACTCTACTGAAACCGTAATTGCATTTGATTCAAAAAACAAAATGCTGAGGTAATTGTGATATTTGTTAAAGAAAGCAGATCCAAGAACTAGTGCACCACCGTGGTAATACACCAAAATGGAAAGTTTTTGGGATGAAGTGGTGGTGTTTTTAGGAAGGTAGAGTCTAGCAGAAACGTGTGGTGAAATTGTAACATCTTTGTATGAGACACCTGTTGTAACCTGAACTTTCAATAACAACTAGCATAGGTGAATTTTATTGAAACGAAAGCCAAGATGAGCGATACTAACTGATATAGTTACTACTGCTAGAAAAAGAAGGTAAAGATGAGAAAGATTATAGAGAGAAAGAGGGACGAGGATATAAGAATACGCTGCAACATAATACGATGATGCCCTACTTCTATCCTAGATACTACATAATATACACGTGCCTCATCCCAGTTGCCATATTTAATCCTTTAAAAACCTATTGACATGTTTCTGCCTATTGCTTTTATGTGGCTGCTTCTCAGGCCCAATTTCTTTAGTTTGAATCGCCAGCCCATTTACTTTGTTGTCTAATGTTGGTTCACTGGTTGGGTTCATAACATTACTCCCTCCTGAAAGGAGAACCTTGTTCTCAAGGTTCTGAGTAGTTGAATCTTGGAGCTTTAATGGAGTAATTTGTTGATCGGGTTTTCCTCTATAGCATTTGAGCAACGAAATATGAAACACCGAATGAATGCGAGCCTCCTCGAGAAACTGGAGTTTAAATGCCAATGGCCCAATTCGCTTGAGCACCTCGTATGGGCCAAAGTATTTCCTGCTCAGTTTATATTGCTGGTTGATTCGTAAGGATTGTTGTTTATACGGCTAAAACTTCACAAAGACCTAGTCACCTTCTTCAAAATGATCCTCAATTCAACCCTTATCAGCATACTCTTTTATTCGATCTTGTGCCTTGGAAAGATTAAGCTTTAATAGATCCAAAACTTCATCCCGACGCAACATGTATTGCTCAATGAGATCATCAGAAGCACTGCCAAGAATGTATCAAGCTATGTTAGGAGGTTCTCTTCCATATAAATCTTGAAAAGGTGTCAACCCAGCTGATGTATGAAGTGTTATATTATACCAAAATTCAGCCCATGGCAGCATAGATACCCATTCATTAGGGCTATCGGCTACAAAGCATCACAATTACTGCTCAACATATGTGTTCAACGCCTCAGATTGTCCATCTGTCTATGGGTGATACACCGTGTTCATGGCCAAAAATACATTGTGTTCATGGCCAAAACAGTCTCCTGTAATCTATTTATATCTTTCCAGAAAGTATGCAAGAAACGAGGGTCACGATCAGTTATGATTATTCGCGGTGGGCCGTGAAGCTTAATCACATGAATAACAAAAGCCGCAGCCACAGTTTGAGCATTAAAAGTTGTTGGGAGAGGAATAAAATGTCCATACTTGGACAGTCTATCAACCACAGTCATGATGGTAGCTTTCCCTTTAGAGCTTGATAAACAAGTAATAAAGTCCATTGCTATCTATTCAAAAACCATCTTCAGCACTGGTAATGGTTGTAACAGACCTGCTGGCAATCGATTAATTACCTTAGATCACTGACAAGTCTGGCATGAAGCAATATAAACCTTAACATCATTACGCATTGTTGGCTAATAAAAATTTGAGGCCAAACGATGATTTCTTCTTTAGGATATCTTAGCTCACAAGATATTTTAAACTCAAGACTTGAAACCCTGATTTGGGGCAAGAGTGTAATTAGCTTTGGAGGCTAAATCTCTTGGGATTTTTGTGAAGAATGAATGCTTTGGATAATCTTCATGGTATATCTTCCTTTACTTTCTTCATGAGTAGCTAAGTAATTTAGTCTTGGGATTATGTTGAACTAGAGTGTAATTTGTGTGTGGGTATTGTTGTGTTTGCATGATTGTTAGTTGTTGAGTAAGGATTTCACTATTTCTTGAGCTTATGAGTTGGAATTTGATGGGTGAAAGCCCCAAATCTCCAAATGGGTTTGATGGGTGAAAGCCCCAAACTCTAAAAACCCTTTATCATCCTCGAAAGAGGGATGAAGGTGAATATGAGGTAACCCATAACATCCTTGAAAGAGGGTTATAGGGGGACAACGCAATGGTGGACAATTAAGCCTATGGTTTGCTCCCTTTTTGAAATCTTAGAAATAAGTGTACTAGGGGTGAAAATCATGTCAAGAGCATCATCCTAGAAATAGGGATGCTTGATTGAGGTATTGGGTGATTACGAATTTCACATTTGTTAGGTGCTCGAAAGAGCAAGTGGGTGAAATCGTTGTGGTTTTATCGAAAGATTAACCACAATGACCTTCAACCTAGCCTATCCTTCAGTCAACAACTAAATTTCATGCTAAACCATCAATAACCCGCACACTTTTACCTTTAGGTAGACATAATCCCAAGACCCCCAATATTATTGCTTAAAACAAAAGTGTCATCTCTTGATCATTTGCTAAAGATTGTACTAAAAGTTTCCTAACAAATCCACCCATTTTATTTTACATGTTGTTTTTATTAGTATTTCGGGTAAACTTATAGTAATTTGACCACCCATAAGGTTTTTGAAGTCTATAATTCACTCCTTGAGATTCGACCCTAATTCAGATTGGGTTATTTGACAACGGCCGCCTCACCCCTAAATTATGGGAGTGAGTTGAGCGTTATCAAAAATCCTCAACAATAGTAGCAATATCAAAAAGATCTGGTAAGACTCAACAGGTATACAAACCTAGATCCCTACAGACTTTAACACAACCAACAGCAGAATAGGTAGGTATGCATCAATTCCTAATAATCTTAAATTCCAAGTTTATAATATTGACTTTGGATTCCAGTGTCAAATCCCCTCCCCAAATCCCAAATTATTAGAAATAATACAGGTATCAGCACATCCCAAAGTCCTAATTAAAAAGGAAACATTGACAAAGATCCAAATAAAAAATTTTGATGTTGAATTTTCTCAATAAAAAAAAATAAAAACAAAAATACTGATGTTAATACTGATTCCTAGAGTAATATTGTTGCTGATAATGTCCCTAGTAAGAGGACTTGGAGTATTTTTCCAATGCTCTATCAACTCCATCCTAATATTTATAATTTGTTGTCCAAGTATGAAGTTGACGGAGGAATGAATGGAGGGACAAATGAAAAACCTACTAACTTGCAGGAAGAGTGCTCTATGGGGGAGGGTATTTTGGCTCATAATGGACATGAGATGAACTTTCCTGACCCTATGATAGACTTTAGAGACCTTGTAACTACTTTTAAAGCTACTAATAAGATTGATCAGGTGGAAACTACTACACATGCTCCTGATGGTACTCATAGAAATTCAAACATGGGTGTTCAAATGAGAACAAACATGAGGTTGATAGTGTTGTTATTGATGAGACTAATGCTATAACTTCTAAACGTAGTACTATGAAACCTCTCCTCAAGAATCAACTACAAAACATAAATAATTCTTTCAAGCAGTGCAAAGAGACTTCTCATGAACTCAATAGCAAATACACTTTGGGTTTGAGTAAGAAAAAGAGAGATGAAATCAAAAAGAGACAAGACAAGAGGGGAAAAAGAAACAGGAAAATATACAACAAGGACAACAGAAGTTTGTTTTTTGTCATTGGACAAGCTAGTATAGATGTTCCTCATATATAGGTTCATGGTAGTCCTAAAATGATTGTGTGCTTAATAAGAAGGATGTATCTGTTGATAACAATGATGATTATAAATTAATTTATTTAGAGGATGAATTTAATAAAGATAACCAATTGGTAGATGAGCATGATGAAGATGAAGAAACCAATGACCTTATAAAAGTTTTTGATTCTACTTTTAACAATAGCTTACAATAAGAAATTGACCAAGCTACTAAAAGAATGTTTTATCTCCAAGAGGTTAAATGAAGAAGAACAAAAACACCAAAAAATCCTCTAGTAACACTTCTGCTACTGTTATTGTTGCTATCGGTAGAATTAAAATATGGTCCCAATCTCAAGGTCTTTATGATTAATAATATATATTAGAATTCTATGAGTATTAATACTTAGGGATT
Source organism: Capsicum annuum (assembly GCF_002878395.1). Taxonomy (NCBI): domain Eukaryota; kingdom Viridiplantae; phylum Streptophyta; class Magnoliopsida; order Solanales; family Solanaceae; genus Capsicum; species Capsicum annuum. The sequence continues at coordinate 26,277,442 of NC_061113.1, read as the reverse complement.
TCTTTAAAGACTTCAAAAACACAAGGATATTCACAAGCTTTTAGTGATTGCAGTCCTTGAACCATTTTCTAAAAATTCTCAATCAACTTAAGTTCTAAAGAATTGATCCTCACATGGATCATGCTACTTGTAACACTAATGACAAGATATGGTCTTTCTGGACTCATGGTGTCAACTACTCAATCATGGACCAAGATGACAAATAAATCACTTGTGATATCAAGCATGTATCTCACCCCAGTACTTTCGTCACCAACTTGATTTATGCTAAGTGTAGGGATTACATGAGAAAACCTTTGTGGGTCAACATGTGGCAGTTTTAATCTTAATAGACCTTGGTGTACCATTGATGATTTAAATATCATTACTGATACTGAAGAAAAGATAAGAGGCCAACCATACAACATGGATAAGATGCTCATGAAATATGTTGATTTAATTCAGAAATACAACCCAAATTCTTGATCACTTTCTAAATCTTGGTACTTAGAAATTCTCCACCTCACATGTTTTTCATACATTCGATATCATTCCAAATTCAGATTAAAGATACCCAAGAACAAAGTTAACTAGAATCAATACATCTTTGAAACAAACAAAAAGCACACATCTTTGGCTCAGGGACTATTAAACATCAAGATATACGTATACAATTGAAACGAATCATAGAAACACAAAAAGTATTATAAAACAAATGAAACTAATAAAATAATGAGAAAATACATAAAGTCCCTCCTGATGTTGGTCGACTTTTTCAAAAAGATACCTAAACTATACTTTCGACCTATTACCCCCACGAATCTTACTTAATCATTGCAAATACACCATTTTTCGCAGAATTCCAGCCACAAAAATAAGAGTGAATGCATGCACCAATCGGATGCTTCTGCGTGTAAATACATTTAATTTCATATTTTATTTATATTTTTTAGGAATACATTTAATTTCATATTTTATTTATATTTTTTAGTAAAATTTTCCTTTTTATTTTATTTATCACCCTACCCCCCTCCTCTCCCCCTCCTCCCCCCGTCCAGCATCTCCCTCCCTCCCCCAATTGTCTTCCTCAACACCTCCATTAAAGTTTTTTTTTTTTGAAATAATCATTTAACTATTTTTATTAAGAATCATAAAACTCCATGAAAGCACCAATAATGGAGTTTTATGATTCAAGTAGAATGGTGTTGAAGAAGACAATAGAGCTTTAATGGTGTTTCAAAAATGGAGCTTCAAAAATAAAACTCCACTAAAGCTATTTTTTGGAGCTCCATTAAAGCTCCATTTTTGAAACACCATTAAAGCTCTATTGTCTTCTTCAACACCATTCTACTTGAATCATAAAACTCTATTAATGGAGCTTTAATGGAGTTTTATGATTCTTAATAAACATAGTTAAATGATTATTTCAGAAAAAAAATTAATGGAGGTGTTGAAGAAGACAATAGTGGGTGGGGGTGTTGCGGGGGAGGGGGCATGGAATAATTTTAAAAAGTAAATAAATATTAATTTTTTTTTAAAAAAAGATAAATTATATATCAAATTATTTACACATGGCAGCTTTTAATTGGTCAATAAAGTCAATTTTGAGTCTTTCACGCGCCTGTTGTGCGTACATACACGCAGAAGGTCAAAATAGTGTATTTTCAATGATTTAAGGAAGATTCATGGGGTAATAGGTCAAAAGTATAATTTGGGTGTCTTTTTCAAAAAGTCGGTCAACATCAGGAGGGACTTTATGTTAAAAATTTAATCTTGTTTGTAGAAGTAAAATATAACCCAATTATTTAAGATTCATTGGAATATCCAACACATCAATCAGAAAGAATATAAAATTAAAAATCAATAAGATCAGGAAAACAATTAAACTGAAACATGGTAATTAAAGATTCAATAGAATTAAATTATACACCCAAATATTTGCATGAACCCTAGCCCCTAATTTTTTACATGAACCCTAGCCCCAAATGCTTGCATGAACCCTAACTCAGTCCACAGAGCCAATAAAATTAAAAATCACAGATTTACAAAAAAATTGAGTAAACTGGTAGAATAAAATCAGTCCAAAAAGTCAATAAAATTAACAAAAATTATAGATTTACAACAAAAGAGAGAATACATACAAAATTTTGTTACTGTGATTCTTAAAATAATCTAAATAAAAAGAGAGATAGAACGTTTTTCTTCAAATACTCCAAATTCAAGACATTTTAGAGAGATAGAACATTTTTCTTACCTAATTCAATGTCCAAAACGAAAATAATATTACTGATTCGCACACTTTTGTTAACTGATTCGAAGGATTTTTGTAGAGAGACGCAGGAGCTACGTATTTAGAGAGAGAAAGGAAAGTCAATATAATGAGAAGAAACCCTAGAAATATAACTTATTAAAAATTATAAAATGTTACGACGAATTTTTCCATCGCTAATAATAAATAAAAGTTTTATAATAGTTAGTGACGAAAAATTTCGTTGCTAAATTCGTTACTACCAATTAATTAAAATGATGACACATATTTATTGCTAAATCCGTCACAAAATTAAGGCGCCAAATTTTCGCGCCAATATTTGGCAACTAAAAAAGAAATTCATCGCAGATCCGTTGCTATATCTTAAATTAAAAAGGGACTTGCTATGTTCATGAAAAAAATAAATATTTTATTGCTGGATCGTCGCTACACAATGACGAAAACTGTTCCGTTGTTAAATTTTGTTGCTAAATGTTATTTTTTTTTGTAGTGGTTTCTCATGAATTCTCAATTATCTTTGAATCACATTTGAATTGGGATGGTCAATCAATCATGCCAACTTATATATTTTCTGTAAACTTTTAGTTTACTACAGCATATGATTCCATCACCATGCTTATATATTTGTATCAATAAATAGGAGAAAAATGGATAGCCTTTTTCATAAATATTTATAACCCATTTCAATTGTAGTAATATGAAGATACAAAATCTTTTCATAATTTACAGTCTCAATATAATAATAATTTCATTTTCAATTTTCTTGAAACTTAAAAATTTCTTTTGGAGACTTACTATAATTACAATGACCTGAATAATTTCATTCCTCCGAGTAGTAATACATTAGCTTTTCGAGGCTATCAAATACTTGTGTACTACCTCACATTTCAAAATACCATTCGTATGGTGACCATCTCTTTTTAGGGAGAAAATTATAGTCATTGTAGTCAAAATCATTATATGCAAGACCCCTTCTTGCTTTACTTTTGCCTTTAATAATTTATTTTTATAATATTTGGCAAAAAAAATTTAGCATACCATATTTACGCGATCGGTGAAATATCATTCGACCACACCATAATATTCATTTTTGGTCATGGCCAAAACTTTTATAGGCAAGAACCACGTCTTGCTTTTACCCTTTGGTAGATCATGATAAAACATACTATAAAATCAATGACCTTTTTATACCGAACTAAAATTCTTTATTTTTCTCAAACCTCTCGTAGAGGTGAGTTTTGGTATTTATCCAATCATATATAATCACAATTTTATTCATATTTTTTTTTTCACATTTTGACACATTCACTTTCAAGAATGGTCAAGCATTCACAATGCTTACACGAGTCACATTCTTTTCAAGAATTGGACTATAATCATATGTGCTTCATAAGTTATTTTATAAGTTCATTGTCATGTCTTGACATTTATCGTATTTTGTACCCACCTCAACATCACTTGAAAGACCATGTGTATCTTCACTTTTATTCATTTCTTTTTAGATGGAGGATTTATAAAACCTATCAAATTAGGTTGCACAATAACCATGTGCCCACTACCTTTCATACCAAATTGGTGGTGAACAAAATATTAACTAACCTTTTGAAGGATAATTTGGGGAACACATAGTGTTCTTTCTTTTATTATTAGCAAAGTGATGACTATTATTGTTGTTGGGCCGTTGTTGTTGCTGTACAGGTTGGGTTAAGGGAAAGGGGAAAGAAAAGGAAATGGGCTGAATATGGGGTGGTATTGGGCTTCTGTTGTGGATTAAAAAAGGTTGGGTGGATTTTGTTATTATTTTTTGGGGGTATTTTTAATTTAGCCAATTTAATTTAAAACCTAGCCAAATCAAAAATTAATTTATACAATTGTAATCTAATTAATTTCAATTGTGGCCAAATTCAATTAATTGACTAAATTGAATTAAATTTTAAAATAAATTAACAATTAGTTTAATCTCGAGTTTCTTGATTTAATAAAATCAAATAAATATTTTTCCAAAATAAATTATTTTTAAGGCTAAATTATATTTAAATCAAGGTTTTAACCATTTGAATTAATTTTCAAGATAACCCTTGATTAAAATTCAATTTTTCATCAAATAGTTATTTAAACAACAAAATTATATAATTTTGTATAAGCGAATACAAAATATATAATTGTTACTTAATGACAAAAATACGCAGATAACTTTATTTTGCAGGGCAAAAATTAGGTGTCAATAATTATAACTTTATTTCTCCACGTCCACATATATTTTTAACCACTTGTCTTCTTTCAGACTTATGTGTCGTGCTACCATATTAACATAAAAAATGGAGCAAATCAATGTGGTGGGTTTTGTGATTTTTCACCAAAAGTACAATTACATCGGTCATTATTATCATCAAATATATTGAGTTGAGACTTCGATCCCAACGTCTTACCCATAAAAGGCCTGTGAGGTCATATTACCGTGGGTCTTTAATCCAAGTCCTTATCATCATAATGCATCAAAAATCAAACCTGATATCTTACCCTCTCATATAATAGGACTTGAATCCACCGTATTATCCTCAACCAATAGTGTAATACGACAAGTGTAACATGACTCGTCCTTGTTCTTTGAGAATTATTATGATCACTTTCTTGGTCATAGACATAGATAAGTTTAGTAACAACAAGAAGATTCAACATATATAATTACTTTTGTAAACTACAACTCTTAATAAATATAAGCACTTAACTAGTATAATAAAAAGATTTCTTAAAACCAAATCTTCTATAATATCCTTTGTCCACAATGAAAGTGCCATATGGTGTCGTGGATATCAAAATTATTACATCAAACATTTTCTTTTCACAAATAGTAGCTTTTTTTATTAAAAAAAACGCTAACAATATAATTTTAACTACAAATCGTGACATAAGCATAAACAAAACACAAGCCAAATCATGATATTGCACTGTATTAGGGATAGCAATCTCATAAAGTCAAACTGTTACATCTTTTTCTTTTGAAGAAATGTTGATATCTCAATTTAAAGTGATCACATATAAAACTGCTATAACCAAGTGCAAATATATATAGCAGAAACAATGAAAAATAAATTCATACCTTGAATGCAAGCAAAGGAAATTACCCGTTCAACCTTTCTGTTATAAAATGATTTCATGAATTGTATTTCTTACCTTTAATCTCTTAGTGTCGTGCTGAAAACATATTTTAAAACTAAGCCAAAAGATGAATATTATGAATAATAAAGTAGACAAAAAAATATTGAAAGAAGACAAGAGATGAGAGTATTTTATTCTTCCAAATATAAAATGTACAAGTTTTTTAAGTTTATCCGATATGTGTTGGGTTCGAAATCGAGAGGGCGTCATGCAGAAGCTATTTGTTGCAAAACTATGAGACGCTAAATCAGACAACAAAGAAAACAATCCTAAAAAGCATAAAATTATAATATGTTTTGGCCAATTGGCCTACATATTATAAAACCTAATATTTAAAAAACATACAAAAAGTAACGAGAGAAAAAAATTCCCCCTAACCAAAACTCTTAAACAACTACATTGTGGATGCTATTGTGTTATGATATGAGAAGGAGGTCTATTATTTATAGATGTCCAAAACCTTTCCTCCAAAAAAGAGGTTTGCCAAATATGAAAAAGTTTTATATTTTCCTTTAAGAAAAAATAAAAGTAATTATGATACTATTTTTATTTTCCTTTCAAGAAAAGTATAACTTAATTTTGGTAAGAAAATCAAGGCAAAAACCTTAACAATATGAACTCTTATGCCTCTATTTATTATGTCATATTGAGGCATGCAAAAGGTTGTCATAAACATGACATTAATTATTAACATAATGGAGGAGGTTATGGAATATATAAGGTTACAAGAATAATGACCATGAATGGTAAAGGTTATCTTCATAATGGAAAGGAATAATTGATACAAGTAGTTAAGCCTGTCAAACGGGTCGGGTTGACCTGGCCCGAACCGGTCCATTTAATGAAACTGGCCCAGTTTGACCCGACCTGGTAAGCCCAAGGGCTTTAGGGTACCGGATACTGGGTCGATTTTTTTTGTTTTGGGACCGGTTAACCCGGACTGAACCCAACCCGGTTGGGGCTAATTTTTTTTTTTTGGTTTAGATTTTGGACCAAACTAGCCTTTGGCCCAACGGCTATATAGCCGTTTTTGGGTCCAAACGGCTAGTTTGGGTGCATTAATTAAAAAAAAATTACTTTTAAAATTATTTTTTAATCCCCAAAAATTTTCTATAAATACCCTACACCTTCAAATCATTTTTCACATAATTTTTAATTCTCTCAAATCTCATTCACTCTCAAATCTGAATTCTCAATTCTCAATTCTCAATTCTCAGTATTCTATAAATTTAATTTCCTAAAGTTCTCTAATTTTTTAATTTTGCGATTACAAAGTACGAGTAGAAGTTTCTAAAGTCGGAACCTTCGGATACTTCCAAAATTTGGTATTGTCGTTCCATCTCTTACGTTTAATTTTTATTTAGTGTATTAATTGTTGAACATTTAATTTTATTATATTTGTGTATTTTGAATTTTTTTAGTTTAATTTATATTATGGATAAATTAAGAAAGCTCGCTACTAAAGGTGTAAAATTTTTTGTCCCGGAAGTGGTAGTGGTAGTAAAAAGTGAATTACTAGCGGTAGAGATAGTTCAAGTAGTAGATATACCCGTGTGCCTCCGACATCGCTTAGTTAACCTTTTGAGGAAGAATTAGGTGTACCTTTAGGTGTAGGTGCTCACGATATGGATTATGTAGAATCTCAGGAAAATTACGGTATAGAAGAAGAAAATGATGTAGATGCGGTTAATTTAGACAAAGATGATGAAAATATTGGTGAAACACCCGCAGTAGGAAATGATAATGTTAGATCTGAATCGGTTAATCTCCCTTCCCGTCCTCCTCGTGCCCCAAGATCTCGTAAAACAACTAGTATTGCATGGCAATTTTTTGAACGTATATCAGATACTGAGGTGCAATGCATTATTTGTCAACAAATATATAAGCATAAAAGCTGAGGCAAGCAAGGGTGATACGGGTCAAAGAGGCATCTTAGCACTCGAGGATATGAAGACGTGAGGAAATACCCAAGCTTGTAGGGCTGCCTAACCAAGGAACAAGCTTTGAAGTGTAGAGAACAAGTCCCAACACTCCAAAGATGTCCAAGAAGCCAAGCCCCTTTGTTTGGGCTCATTAAGGGCCTTTTGGTCATTTATGTAACAAGTGTTGCCCTAGCCTATAAATAGAACAATTAGGTCATTTTTTCATTTAGACTTTGATGATATGTTTTGAGAGCACCATAGAGTGTCTTGCAAGGTGGAATCCTTGTGTTGGTAGCTTTCTTAGAAACGTTGGTTGCTTAGGGATTCCGGTTCCCTTGAGGTAATGTAAGAGATAGGTTTATGTTGCGTTTGGTATTAAAGGTCCAAGAGTGGAATAAGCTCTTAGGTTGTTAATATTACATCTCCATTTGTCTATCTTTCTATCTTTACTTTGTTCTAATCGTTGGTGTTCTTGTTCTAGTATTGTAACCCGTGACTTGTTGTCATTGTTATATCCTTGTTGTTGTTTATCTTGTATTCATATTTTTGTTGTTAATCTTACTTTGGATTGGCTGTTTCGGTGTTAAAACACACCCTTTATCTCGTCATTGTTGTTGTTATTGTTGAATGCGAGTGTGGTCTCTAAATGATCCTTGAATCTTCGGATTTGTGGACTGTTTTGAATGTGTTTCTTGTCTTCTTGATAATTCCAGTATCATTTGGTATCAGAGTCATCTTTGGTTTTGTTCCTACAACACCAATCTTGAGCTCCCTTGGTTGAAAATTATATATAGAAAAAAGGGTTGAAAACTGAAATTTCCAAAAAATTGCAAAACTGTCCATTTGGTGTTCTTGGCCGAAAATTGTGTTATTGTTGTGTATTGGCCAAGAATTTTTGTTTGTTTAGTTGTTTCTAAGTGTTGGCTTTCTTGTTCACTAACACTTTGAGTCTAAAATCTAAACTTGAGCTTCAACTTGTTGGAGTTGTTGTTGTGAACTTGAAGAGTGGCCGATTGTTGTTGTTCATTGTGGTCTTAGCCGTGACTTGTTAGCGTTGTTGTTGTTATAGGTGGAAGTTTGGATTGTTGAGTTCTTGGTGGTTGATGAAGATGTTCTTGATGTTCTTACAACCTTCATAACTTGATGAATAAAGTGACTACTAGATCTTAAAAAGGTGAAGGGAAAAAGGTGAAAACTTGTTAGTCTTGTAAGACTTGCAATCATCCATCAACTAGTCAATAACTTCTCAACAAATTTTCTTGTTTTAAGGACCTTGTTTTAGGGAATTAGTGCAAAAATTCAAGTCTTCCATTCTTTTGAATTTGAAGAGGATTTCAAGACTTGATTCCCTCCAAAACAATTCCCACCAATTCCAAATCACCAATTGGTCAACTTTCAATTTTGGAAAATCAAAAAATTGTTAGGCCACAACCAATACGTGACTTCCACGTCACTGTTACTGTTCACATAACAAATTTTCGCTCAAATTTAGATTTTCTTAGTTTCTTATTGTTGGTTCCTAGTTTTGTTTGTTGACTCTAATAACTAATCAACAAGCTAGTACTCCTCTAGTAGATTGTAAATTAGTTTTTGAATACGCTTCTTCGTGTTAACATTGTTTGTTTTGTGCTTTTCTCATTTTTGAGTCGTAGTATCTTTTGGTTCAAGTTCGTACATTACTTATTTGAGTCGTTTCAAACAATAATCTACTCCGACCTCGAGCCACAATTGGGACCAAGTAACCTCATTGGAGTATAAGCGAGTTATCAACACTTGTGAGACCAATAGAGTGAAAGTATCAAAGTGTGATAGTGAGGAATTGTGAACTGTTTTGAGTCAACTCATGGACTGATTTTTGGTAACATTAATGTGTTATTGTTTTTATTATATTTTAGTGTTCTTAATAGGTACTATGGCATCGGGAAAGGTGACCATGAATGATTTGATGGCTTCCATAATGGGTATGAAACATGGCCTCAGTAGTCGAATGGAGAGAATGGAAAGAATAATGGATCGAGTGGAAGGAAAAATGGAAGGGACGGAAAGCTCTCTTTGCAAGGAGTTGGATAACTTGATAGAGAAACCAAGCCTTCCTAATCAAGTTCCCGTGAGTGAACATTCTCCACATGAGCTACAAGGTAATCAAACTAACTCTTGCACTCTAGTGAATGAGGCTAGTAGCCAACTAAGTGTGAATGATAGTTTGAATTTAGGTGAGCCGAATGTGCCACCATTTGGTGATGATAATGTACAACTTGAGATTGTGGAAACACTAGTTGATCCATCTAGTGTTGAAGACATTGTGGCAAGTGATAGTACATTGTCTTATGGAAGTCATGAAGACCAACTTGTGTGTGAAAATGGTGATGTTGAACATGTTGGCCGATTGACTAAGGATGACCCTCTAGTTATTTTTGTTGTAGATCTTGTTAGTATAGAGGGTGTCAATAAGTGTGATGGTGGTAGTCTTCGGGAAAGGAAGTATGTCCTCCACCAGTGTCCATAGACGCTCTACCCCTTTGATCTTGGAGACCATTTAAAATGTGATGTTGATTCATTTCAAACCATATTCGGGAATGAAATGTGTGTATTATGTGGGCATGGTTATGTTGATGCTAAGCATGTCTTGTATGTAATTCGGGTTTCCCATGATTGGTATGTTATTTTTGAGAACCCAAAGGATGTTTGGTTATATATGAAATTTGAGCCACCTTGGCATAATGCTATGATTGATTACGCTAATCCTAACCCTCATACCTTGAGGAACTTGTGTTTGCTTGTCCTTTCTATTATTTTGCAAGGTTCGGATTCGAGGACAAATCCTTTCTAAGGAGGACAGGATGATACGAGTCAAAGAGGCATCTTAGCACTCGAGGATATGAAGACGTGAGGAAATACCCAAGCTTGTGGGGTTGACTAACCAAGGAACAAGCTTTAAAGTGTAGAGAACAAGTCCCAACACTCCAAAGCTGTCCAAGAAGCCAAGCCCCTTTGTTTGGGCTCATTAAGGGCCTTTTGGTTATTTATGTAACAAGTGTTGCCCTAACCTATAAATAGAACAATTAGGTCATTTTTTCATTTAGACTTTGATGATATGTTTTGAGAGCACCATAGAGTGTCTTGCAAGGTAGAATCCTTGTGTTGGTAGCTTGCTTAGAAACGTTGGTTGCTTGGGGATTTCGATTTCCTTGAGGACACGTAAGAGATAGGTTTATGTTGTATATGGTATTAAAGGTCCAAGAGTGGAATAAGCTCTTGGGTTGTTAATATTACATCTCCATTTTTCTATCTTTCTATCTTTACTTTGTTCTAATCGTTGGTGTTATTGTTCTAGTATTGTAACCTGTGACTTGTTGTCATTGTTATATCCTTATTGTTGTTCATCTTTTCTTCATATTGTTGTTGTTAATCTTACTTTGGATTGGCTGTTTCGGTGTTAAAACACACCCTTTATCTCGGCATTGTTGTTGTTATTGTTGAATCCTAGTGTGGTCTCTAACGGTCCTTAAATCTTCGAATTTGTGGACTGTTTTGAGTGTGTTTTCTTGTCTTCTTGATAATTTTGGTTCAAAGGGGGTACGGGTACGTTAATGAGACATATAGGTGATGCTCACGAAAGAGAGTTAAATATTGTACGAGGTGATGGGGATGTTGGTGGGCCAACGCAAACTAGAATAGACCCAACAACCGGTCAGGTAACGAAGAAGTATAATAAATTGAGGGACTGAGAAGAAATAACTAAAATGGTAGTTGTGGGTTGTTTTCCTTTTAGTTTACCTTCTTCTAATGCCTTTATTCATTATATTCAAGAAATTTATAATCCTATGTTTAATGGTGTTCCTAGAAGTACTTGTCGATCTGATACTTTTAGACTTTATTCACAATATTGTTTTTGTTTATCAACATTGTTAAAAAATATTTAATGTAGATTGTCTTTAACTTTTGATCTTGGTTGTGCTGTAAATAAAAATGATTATTTAACCGTTACTTGTCACTGGAAGGATAGTAATTTTGTGATGCAAAAACGTATTCTTGCTTTTTTATATGATGAAGATCGTAAACATACTGAAGATTTTATTATTGATTCTATTGTTAAAGTTGCCAGAGTTTATGGTATCGAAAATAAAATCTTATGTATTGATTTTGATAATGCTTCTAACAACAAGACTGCTATAAGAAAATTAAAATCTAAGCTATCTCCTTCGTTGCCTGAAATTTTTCATATTAAATGTGCATGTTATATATATAATTTAATTGTAAAAGATGGTCTTGAGTTTTTTGACATTTATATTGAAAAAATCTGTCTTGCTGTGAGTTTTATTCAAGGAAATAATAAACAGAATTAGAGAATTTAAAGTTAAATGTCAAGAAAATGGACTTGCACCGATATTGATGCCTGAGGAATTGATATTAGATGGAATTCTACGTATGATTTTTTAAAAACTTGTTATAAATATAGAGTTCCTATTACACTAGCTTTTAACCAACATTGCGGCTCATTTGCTGATTCTGCTGATTGCATGCTACATGATTCTGATTGGGTTGTAATTAATGATCTTGTTAAGTTTTTAAAAAAAATTTGTGTAGCTACGGTTGAATTTTTCGGTGCTTATTATCCTACTGTTTGTAACATTTTGACATATATAGCCGATATTTCTGGTTTGCTCAAAAAATAAAAATAAAGAAGGTTATAAAGAAGCTGTTGGTGCCATGTTTACTAAATTTTAAAAAATATTTTTTCCCGATTCCCCCTATTTACTTGGTTGGTGCTATGCTAAATCCGTGCATGAAATATAATACTATGTGCCACTTTAGTACTATTATTTATGCTAACTTAGAAATAAATATTAACAATGATTCTGAACAAGTTCAACCTGATTTGTTGATGACTATGGGTGATGCGAATGAATACATAAAAAAATTATATAATCACTATACTGATTTATTTGATTTAGCCGTGCCTACAAATATCACTCCAACTGTCACTCCTCATCCTCTCGAGGATCCACATCTTCTAAAATGCCAGCACATAGTGGTTTTCTTGATTTCTTTTATGATTTACCTTATTGGAATAGTGTTGATGACAGAGCTTACACATCAACTTATTGGGAAGAGCTGAAATATTATCTTCGATCACCGCCAGAGGATCGCAGACGAAAGATCAAGACGTTGGATTGGTGGAGAAGTAATGAAACACAATATCCTGTGCTTTCAAGATTAGCTAAAGATATCTTGAATGTTCCAATGTCAACCGTTGCATCAGAGAGCGCCTTTAGTTAGGGACGACAACAGCTTGGAGACAATCGACACTTATTGGGAAGAATGCAATGAATGTTCTAGTTTGCCTCAGAGATTGGATTAGAGCGGAAATAAGAAACCAAGGAATGGAACCGGAGCCGAGCGACGAGCGGAAACTTGAAGAAATTATGTCTTCACGGGAGAACTCAGCAGAATCAAGTCCAATGCATGGTTTATTAACATAAATGAGTTGAAAAAAATGATGCATAATTTGTAGATTTTTCATTCATGTAAATTATAAATTTTGGATCATTTCGCAATCAATAAAATTCAACATTCATTCACTCCTTAATCCTTACATTGTAATTTTTTTCATTTAATGATTTAAATTGAATTTCTACCTTAAATTAAAAACTTACTTCTAATATATATATATATATATATATATATATAT